>NW_006921610.1:407278-433221 GCF_000298275.1 Orycteropus afer afer
GAAATACACAGAGTCACTATACCAAAAAGAACTGGTAGATCTTCATCCATTTCAGGAGGTGGCATATGATCAAGAACCAATGGTATTGAAGGAAGAAGTACAAGCTGCACTGAAGCAATTGCTGAATAACAAGGCTCCAGGAACTGACAGAATACCCATTGAGATGTTTCAACTAATAGATGCCTCACTGGAGGCACTCACTGTTATGCCAAGAGATTTGGAAGACAACTACCTGGCCAACTGACTGGAAAAGACCCATTTTTGTACCCATTTCAAAGAAAGATGATCCCACAGAATGTGGAAGTTATCGAACAATATCATTAGTATTGCACACAAGTAAAATCTTACTGAAAATGATTCAAAAATGGTTGCAGCAGAATATTGACAGAGAAGTTCCAGAGGTGCAAGCCAGATTCAGAACAGGACATGGAACAAGGGATATCATTGCTGATGTCAGATGGATCTTGGCTCAAAACAAAGAATTCCAGAAAGATGTTTACTTGTGCTATTGACTATACAAAAGCATTTGATTTTGTGAATCATAATAAATTGTCAATAACACTGAGAAGAATGGGAATTCCAGAACACTTAATTGTACTCATGAGGAGCCTGTACATAGACCAGGAGGCTGTCGTTGGAATGGAACAAGGGTACACTCCATGGTTTAAAGTCAAGAAAGGAGTGTGTCAGGGTTGTGTCCTTTCACCATTCTTATTAAATCTATATGCTGAGCAAATAATCTGGGAATCTGGAATATATGAAGAAGAATGTGGCACCAAGATTGGAGGAAGAATCATTAACAACCTGTGATACACTGATGACACAACTTTGCTTGCTGAAAGTGAGGATGACATGAAGCACTTACTGATGAAGATTGAAGAATACAGTCTGTAGTATGGATTACATCTCAATATAAAGAAAACAAAAATCCTCACAACTGAACCTATAAGCAGCATCATGATAAATGGAGAAAAGATTGAGGTTGTCAAAAACTTCACATTGCTTGGTTCTACAATCAACGCCAATGGAAGCAGCATTCAGGACATCAGACAATGCATAGCAGAGGGCAAGTTGGTTGCAAAAGACCTCTGTCAAGTGCTGAAGAGCAAAGATGTCTCCTTGGGGACTAGGATGTGTCTGACGCATCCATGATATTTTCAATTGTCTCATATGCATGTGAGAGGTAGACAGTGAATAAGGAAGATCAAAGAAGAATTGATGCTTTTGAGTTGTGGTGCTGGTGAAGAATGCAGAAAGTACCATGGACTGCTAAAAGAACTAACAAATCTGTCCTGGAAGAAGTGCAGCCAGAATGCTCCTTGGAAGTGAGAATGACCAAACTTCATTTCACCTACTTTGGTCATGTTATAAGAAGGGACCATTCCCTGGAGAAGGATGTCATGCTTGGTAAGGTGGAGGATTGGCAAAAGAGGGGAAGGCCCTCAGTGAGCTGGATTGACTCAGTGGCTGCAGAGATGAGTTCAGGTATAGCAGGGATTGAGCAGCTGGCACGGGACTGGGCAGTGTTTCATTCTGCTGTGCATAGGGTCGCTATGAGTTGAAGATGACTCGATGGCACCTAACAACAACAACAACAACAACAACAACAACACATCATTCTGGTATTTTTTACTTTCAGCCAAGATCCAACGAACATCAACATTGATATTGTTGATGTTCACTCTACATTCTACATTCTACATTGTACGTCCTTTTCTGAACCCAGCTTGCAGTTCTGGAAGTTTCCTGTCACTATACTGCTGCAACTATTTTTGAATTATCTTCAACAAGGTTTTACTTGTATGTGATATTAATAATATTTCTCTATAATTTCCACATTCTGTGGGATCACCTTTCTTTGGATTGGCTACAAATATGGATCTATTCCAGTCACTTGGCCAGGTTGCTGTCTTCCAAATTTCTTGACATAAATGAGCAAGTACCTCCAATGCTGCATCCAATTGTTTAAACATCTCAATGGATATTCCGTCAATTCCTGGAACTTTGTTTTTTCCCAATTTCTTCACTGCAGCTTGGACTTCTTCTTTCAATACCAGTAGTTCTTGATCATATGATACCTCATGAAATGGTTGAACATCAAATAATTCTCATTTGTACAGTGACTTTGTGTATTCCTTCCATCTTCTTTTGATGCTTCCTACATCATTCAGTATTTTGCCCATAGAATCCAATATTGCAAATCAAGGCTTGAATTTTTCTTCAATTCTTTCAGCTTGACAAACTCTGAGTGCATTCTTCCCTTTTGGATTTTTAGTTCTGGGTCTTCATACATTTCTCTATATACTTTATTTTGCCTTCTTGAGATGTCCTTTCAAATCTTCTGTTCAGTTCTTTTTCTTGTCATATCTTCCATTTGCTTTAGCTACCCTCAATTCAAGAGCAAGTTTCAAAGTGTCTTCTGACATCCATTTTGATCTTTTCTTCCTTTCCTGTATTTTCAATGACCATTGCTTTCTTCCTGTATGATGATCTTGATGTCATCCCACAATTCATCTGGTTTTCGGTCATTGGTGTTCAATGAATCAAATCTATTCTTAAGATGATCCCTAAACTCAGGTGGGATATAATCAAGGCCATATTATAGTTCTCATTGATTTGTTTTAATTTTCTTCAGCTTCAACTTTTACTTGCATATGAGTAATTTATGGTTTGTTCCATAGTCAGCTCCTGGTCTTGTTTTGATTGAAGATATTAAGCTTCTCCATCGCCTTTTTCTACAGATGTAGTCGATTTGATTCTTGAGTATTCCATCTGGTAAGGCCCATGTTTAAAGACACCATTTATGTTGTTGAAAAATGGTATTTGCAATGAATAAGTCATTGGTCTTGCAAAATTTTTTTCTCATGAGAACTCTGGCATCTTTTATATCATCAAGGCCATACTTTCCAACTACCAATGATTTTTCTTTGTTTCTAACTCTCACATTCCAATCACCAGTAATCATTAAAACATCTAGATTGCATGTTTGATCAATTTCAGACACAGATATTGGTAAAAACCTTTAATTTCTTCATCTTTGTCATTAGTGGCTGGTGTGTAAATTTGAATAATAGTAGTATTAACTGGTTTTTCTCATAAGCATATGGATGTTATCCTATCATTGACAGCTTTGTACTTTAGGATAGATCTTGAAATACTCTTTGTGATGATGAATGCTACTCCATTCCTCTTCAATCTGTCATTCCCAGCTTAGTAGAACATATGATTGTCTGATTCAAAATGGCCAATACTAGTCTATTTCAGGTCAATAATGTTTAGGATGTTGATCTTTATGTGTTTCATTTCATTTTTGACTCCTTCCAATTTTCCTAGATCCATACTTTGCACATCCCATGTTCCAATTATTAATGGATGTTTGCAGTTGTTTCTTCCCATGCTGAGTTGTGCCATGTCAGCAAATGATTGTTCCAAAGGCTTTACTCCATCCATATTATTAACATCAACTCTAGTTTGGGGAGGCAGCACTTCCCCAATTGTATTTTGAGTGCCTTCCAACCTGAGGGTTTCATATTCCGGCACTATATCCGACAATGTTTCAGAGCTATTTATAAAATTTTCCTTAATACATCAGGCAATGTTTCACTGCTATTCACAAGGTTTTCACAGACCAATTTTTTTTTTTTTTCCAGAAGTGGATGGTCTTACCCTTCTTTCCAGCCTTAGTGTAAAAGCTCCACAGAAATCTGTCCACCATGGATGACCCTGCTGGTGTTTGAAACACTGGTGGCATTGCCTCTAGCCTCAAAGCAACATGCAAGCCATCACAGCAAGTCAAACTGACAGAAAAGCAATGGATATATGCATATACATGTATTATATTTCACATCTCAGGGGCACTGGACTTGGATATGGTTCTTAATTTGGGGCATTGAGATTTTAATACTCCCAATGGGAGAGATACAGCCTCAGATTTTTTTTTTTTTTTTTTTTTACCTTCATCCAAGTTAGTATATATCTCCCCTCTGTAGTAGCTTACCCTCTGTGGTAGTTAAGTTTGTGTGTCAACTTGGCTGGGAGTGGTTCTGACTAGCTTGGCAGCTGGTTGTAATTACTGTTCATGATGAGATTATAATCACCTTTTTGGTGGAATTTGCTGTAAGATGTGACTCAGTGGAAAGGGTGGTGCCTAGGGGTGTGGCCTGCTTTCAACATATAAGGAGACTCTTTAAGAAAAGTCTCTAGCTTTTTGGCACATCTGGATTCTGCATTTGACCAAATCATGCCAAGGGGCCTTCTGTGTTGCCAGCTAATCTTGGGATTATTCTTGGACTTGAAACAGTGGTCTGCCATGTTGCCTGCCAGTCTTGGGATGGTGCTATTTTACCTGCTGACCTGGGGTGCATGAGTGAAAAAGAAGCCTCCAGCTCCAGTGGGCCTGGAATAAGAGGCAGAACTGAAGCGTAAGGTGAAGGGGCCTTCACCTAGCCCCTAGAGGCAGCACTCTGTTTTGGACTTCTTGCCTCCTAAACTGTAAGAGAATAAGTTCCTGTTTCTTAAAGCAATCCATTTGTTTGTTACATTTCTGTTATACCAGCACTAAAGAACCAAGACACGCTCCTTTTCCACCTATCCATGGTAACCATCAGGGTTTATTTATTTGTGAAATGCTTTTCTTAACTTTTCTGCAATAATAGTCTCATACAATATTTGTCCTTTTATGATTGAATAACTTTCCTCAGTATAATAATCTCATAAGTTGATCCATGTTGTGACATGTTTCTCAGATTCATCGTTGTTCTTTAACATTGAGTAGTATTCCATAGTTTTTTGATCTATTCCTCCATTGATGGTCATTTAGGTTGTTTCAGTCTTCTTGGTACTGTAAATAGTGCTGTGATGAATATGGGTGTGCATATATCATTTCAGGTCATGGCTGTTATTTCTCCAATATACATATCTAATAGTGGGATTGCTTGATCATGCATTTCTATTTTCAACCTTTTAAGGAATGCTGTAATGTTTTCCACAGTGGTTGCACAATTTTACACTCCCACCAGCAGTGTATGAGTGTTCTAGTCTTTCTACACCCTTACCAGCATCTGGTGTTTTCTGTATTTTTTATTTTTAACTTTGCTATTAGCTGTTAGTGCTGGAGTAAGATGGTATCTCATTGTTGTTTTGATTTGAATCTCTTTAATGGCTAATGATTGCAAGTGTTTCTTAATGCATTTGTTAGCTCTCTGAATGTGTTCTTTGGTAAAGTGTCTGTTCATGTGCTCTGCCCATTTTTTAATTAGATTATTTGTTATTTTGTTGTTGAGTCATTGAAATTTTCTATAAATTTTATAGAGATCAACCCCTTGTCCAATATGTTATTAACAAATTCTTTTCATACTCTGTGGCCACTCTTTTTACTCTTTTGTTAAAAAATTTTGATGCACATAAGTGTCTCATTTTAGGAGGTCCCAGTCATCTCTTTTGTCTTCTGATGTTTGTGCATTCTGAATTATAATCAATAGTGTATTTATACCCTGAATTATGACATCTAATCTGTCCCTATTTTTATTTATAGCCTTTATGATTTAGGTTTTATGTTCAGGACTTTGACCCAACTTGAGTTTGTCTTTTTATATAGTGTGAAACATAGGTCCTATTTAATTTTTCTGCAAATTGATAACAAGTTTTTCCAGCACCTTTTATTAAAGAAACTATCTCTTCCCATTTAATGAGTGTTAGCCCTTTGTCAAAGATCAGCTGTCCATATGGGGATGGATTTGCTTCTGATTTCTCAATTCTGTTCCATTAGTCTAGGTAGCTATTGATATACGAGTACCAAGCTGATTTAACTACCTCAACAAACTAGTAGTTTTTGAGATAGGGAAATGTGAAGCCTCACACTTTTTTCTTCTTCTTTAGCAGTGCTTTACTTATCTGGCATCTCTTTCCTTTCTATATAAAGTTGGTGATTAGTTTTTTCCTCTCTTTAATGAAATATGATGGAATCTGGATTGAAATTACATTATATCTGTAGATAGCCATCTGAGATTTTTGTGCAACAGAAAAGTAGAACTGAAGCCCTGCATAACTTCAGGGCCACGGAAAGTTTTACTTCTCATTGAGAAAACTACTAAACCTTCACTTATAGGCCTAGGGCAGTGTGACAAGGATGGTTGGCTGTGCATGGGGCTAAAGACAGGAAAAAATATCCTGGGAGATGCTGAAACCCAAAGTCAATGCATCTTGCGGTTACAGAGTTGAATATCTAAGTTATTTTTGTACACCTGTCTTCTGACTATAGAAATAATAGCTAAGTTGAAAAATATCAGTCAAAGAGAATGTACAAATATTCTCCCCTTCAAATATAATGATTAGACCTATGTAGACATTTCATTAACAAGTCCAGAAATTATTTTGAACAAAAAGATACTTTCAGAGATAATTAAGAACTGAGAACATTTTCTCCTCATAGGTGTTACAAAAAAAAAAAAAAAAAACAAAACACTGAAACATATACTTAAGAAGAAAAGAAAAAGAAGGATGAAAGCAAGTAGCTATGGTGAACTAAAGCAAACAATAAATACATAGGTTATCATAAAGTACATTGACTTAAAAATAAATATTTTTTGGAGCTATCGCAAGAAAGTCTAATATTATTTAAAAAATGGCACAAAATTTGAGATGTTCTTGAACTCCACATGTTCTAAGATCCTTGTGTTTTTCAGAAGGAGGGGGTTATATTATTTAACTTTAATTAGATCACATATGTGCAACTAAGGCATTTGACTGCTGACCAGAAGTCTGGTGGTTCAAACCCACCAGCCACTCCTCAGAAGGAAGATTGGACAATCTACTTCCATACATATGCTGCCTCAGAAACCCAAGGAGGGGTCACTGTGAGTCAAAATCGACTCCATGGCACTAAGTTTGGTTTTGGTTTAAAATAATAGAAATAGATTGCAAAGAAAGGGGAAAAGAAAACATAAAATTCAAGAGAATTCAGAAAAAAACCTGAAAAATCATTAGATTATTATGTATTTGTTTACATAAATATATGTGTACATACACATTTGTATGTATGAGTGTGTATGCTTATAAATTTCCAGATGGTGATAATTCCTCATGAAAGGGAAAGGAAAGTTTGGATGTGAAGAAGTGGCTAATTTAGTTATATCTACTACAATTTATTTCTTTAAAATACATGAAATATTATACAGCATGTACAGTAATATATAGTAAATATATTAATATATATATGTGGTCCCAAGGTATGAGACAGATTTCTGCTTATTTGTAATATTTTCTAATTCACTTTTACAGATATATATTGGAGACCTATATTTTCAGTTTAGCTTTTCTGTTACCTTTTTTGTCCATGAATTTTTCTGTCTTCCACATAAAATTTCCCTCTTCCTTTATATTATGTTGTATTTTTTCCTTCTCTCTTCTACTTACTTTCATTTTTCTTTAACCAACACACAAACCTGACCATATCTGCACCTTACACTGTTATCATCTTCCACCAAATCACAACAGGGAAAATACAAACACATTTTCACAAGGTATCCTGCAGGTTTGAAATCACTGAACATTATTGAATATCTATGCTCATGCATGCAAATTTTTCAGGATATGTGGTTGCTAAAAAAGGATTCTCCATAGACTTTATACTCTCAGAGGACAAGACACTACTCCTTATATTTGCAAATTCATTTTAATTTAAAAGCCCATTGAACAGCTTCTTTGAGAATCAGTTTCTTCAAGTGTAAAAATGCAAATTACTATGCAAGTAATTGGTAAGAGCAGAGCTGGAAAAGGATAAACGAGTTATTGCTGTCATTCTTAAATATGATGATATGAGGTCTGCCATATTTGTGTTCTGTAGCACTGGATTGATCATATGAGGCCATTATTTTCTGAGACACCCATGATTTCAAGGTAACTTTGAAGGTAAATAAATTCAAAATTTAGGATTAAAAAAAAAAAGGGGGGGAACTAAATGATGCTGAGGACCCCCAATGGTGCAATGGTTAATTGCTGGGCTGTTGGTCTGAACCCACCAATCACCTAACAGGAGAAGAGACCTGGTGATCTGCTCCACAAAATATTATAGTCTAGGAAACCCTAGGCAGCAATTCTTCTCTGTCCGATAGGGTTGCTGTGAGTCACAATCAATTAGATGGCACAAAGCAGCACAATACTGACCTTCTTCAGGCCCTGATACAACAGAAGCTGTAGGAATTTTGCTTTTTGAATTAGTTCTGTGACATTTCTGGCTGTTGGGTATTTTACTTATTATACAACTCATCTGATCCAAGAATAAGAACACATTTCTTCTGTGAAATAATTTCAGGAGAAGTAATTGGACATTTTATTCAAAGATGATTCAATATTTAAAGAAAAATAGAAAAACTATGTATTTGTATTCTTTACTTACTGTAGCTCTTGAAAAGACTGGTTCTGCACAGGGTGTGATGGTCAAAAAGCTTCTGCCAAGGAATATGTCTTACATTATCAAATACTGGTTCCAAATTGCTGAAACGTTTCCTCAGGAAGGAGACAAGAATATAGTAACCTTCAGGGAGTGACTTGAATGGATTGAATCGCTATCATTCAGGAGTTAAGATTGTTATGATTAAAAAAACTCAACCAATGAATATGAATAATTAACTGCTGGTTGGGATGTGGAAGGATGACGAGTACAATGTAAAAGTTAAACCCAATCATGTTTTGAAAGTTAATATAGTTTTGATAAAACTGAATTTGCAGTATTGAATACATGAGCTTATATTTTTGTAACCTAAATGACTTTGTAAATTTAAATAATTACAGATTTCATGCCAGAAAAAGCAGTTAGTTTGATGACAATTTGAATTGGTACAATGTAATTCAAAGTTTAAATGTTGAAGTAGAGTTCACAGACCTGCTGTGTTGTCAAACCGGATCCCCTTCCTAGTATAACAAAACACTCACTGCCGTTGGGTCCAATCTGACTCATGGCAACCCCTCCTTGGGTTTCCGAGGCAGTGTTGTTGTTGTTATTATGTTCTGTCGAGTTGGACCCAACTCATAGTGACCCCTCCTTGGGTTTCTGAGGCAGTATCACTACTGAAGTAGATTACCCCATCTGCCTTCCAAGGAGTGGGTGGTGGGTTTGAACCGCCAGCCTTCTGGTTAGCAGTCAAGTGCCTTAGGCACTACGCTATTAGAGCTCCCTCCAAGGCATTATCACTATGGAAATAGATTGCCCAATCTTTTTTCTGA
The DNA here is from genome assembly GCF_000298275.1 of Orycteropus afer afer. Classification (NCBI taxonomy): domain Eukaryota; kingdom Metazoa; phylum Chordata; class Mammalia; order Tubulidentata; family Orycteropodidae; genus Orycteropus; species Orycteropus afer. Next base: position 416,501 of record NW_006921610.1, read on the forward strand.
GGAGTGGCTGGTGGGTTTGAATCACCAGCTTTCTGGCTAGCAGTCAAATGCCTTAGGCACTACACCACCAGAGCTCCTAGTATAGGGTGAAAGAAATTGTTAGAATACAAACAGAATGTGAACTAGCTTGCCCAAGTCCTAAATTTTCCCCAAATAGAAATAATGCATACGACCCCACCCTGACCATATAAAATGTCTCTCTAAGACCTTTAGAATAATTTAAGCAATGAGACAACTGAAAAGCTTTTTGCAGTATTTAAAACCATATAAGAACCATTTAAAACCAAAAGAACATATAAATAATTTTTTCAGATAAGTTAATGGTAAAATAGCCTTATTTTTTATTTGGTACATATTTACAACTATGTTTTCACATATTGCTGAGAAGGATGAATATTCAAACTGAAGTAAGCATTATCATAGTAATTTTGTTTTCTTTACTTACATCATCTTGATAAATAGAATGGAGCATTTTACCATGATAGAAGCTATACCATGAAAGCTCTACAAAAAGGAACAAGTTTCCAGTTGTTAAGCAGAACTGTTCAGTTCAGTGTTCACACTGTATTTTCCTTTCCAATACCACTGTATCAGTGGATAGTAAATTATCTTGGCTTAAGTTGATTTTGATTCTCTTCAATTTAAGTTCTCACAACTTTCTGAAATGGAAATAAGAGTTTATTTTTATTCAATCAATATAATGCATAGCATTTCACTACTGAGAAAACATCATGTACAGACTGAATAAATATTACACGAGATCAATTTGATAAGAAATCCTCCAAGATAAGATATATGAAATTCAGATAATTTTGCTTGGAATGATCTGAGTTTAAAAAGAAAAGAAAAAAAAAAAATCGGCAAGAAGGAGAAGAAAACACAATTCTTTATTTTTGTCCAAATATACTTCATAATTTTTAGTTTCAACAAAAAAGTAGGGTGACCATATAATATATCATCCAAACCAGGATATTTTGAGAGTGAAAGGGACAGCTATTCATTATAACACTGGGACACTGGCTGCAAACCAGAACTCAAACTCTTCATGAAAATCTGTCATAAACCTAGCAATATGGGTCAAACTGTAATTACAATCAGAAATACACCTTTCCCACACATATCTAGAAAAGATAGAGGAAGAGAAATGACTCAGATAAATTAATTTTGACAATACCCATTTCTTTCTTATCATTCATTTCTTATCATTCATTCTTATCATTCTATTAAAATATCACCTCCGCCCGGCTAAGTCATCACATCTAAAATAATTACTTCTCAGTTCCCCCGGTCTTGTTCCATTCTGTTAACCTATTTTCATTCTCTTAATTGATATTTTGACTATCTGAAATTATCTTATTTTTTTTTATTATCCTACTTGACTTAAGTTGATGCCTTCAATGCCTTCCCCCCAGCTCTTTTACTGGATTGAAGGTGACATGATGACCTTTACTGTTTTAATTACTCCCAGATCCCTAGAAAATAAAGCACACCTAGCTCTGGTAGCTCTGGTGGCATAGTGCCTAAGGCATTTGACTGCTAACCAGAAGGCTGGTGGGTTTCCACCAGCCACTCCTTGGAAGAAAGATTGGGCAATCTACTTCCATAAAGATTTACCACCTCAGTAACCCAATGGGGGGTGCTATGTTCAAATAGTCTTGATGGCAGTGGGTTTGTTTTTAAGATATAAACCAAACCAAACTCACTGCCGTGGAGTCGGATCCAACTCATAGAGACCCCTCCTTGGGTTTCCGAGGTGGTAAATTGTGTTGAATGAATGAATGCATTTGGAAAGTTGTTTTATTTTGTTGTTCCATATTCTCCCTGATATCAAAAGCAAATTAAAAATGACCCTCTAAATTAAATTATGACTCTATTTAGTTTTGGAGTAAATAGTGGTTGGACTAAATGATCTTTGTGGTTTCTTCCACTGCTAATGTATTCTGTCAATGCCACCACCCTTCCAGTATTTCATTCCCTACATCTAGAAAATAAGAAAGTTGGAGAGGCCAAAGGAGTAGGGCAACTTGTTCTCTTCACAGTGGGTGGATGCTTAAGTTTGATCATTTTGCCAGTAACAATGCCCCAGTATATGTATGCACCTACAGAATTTGTTTGATATAGAGGTAGACAGAAGGTATTATTCTAGTCAATAACAGAACTATTGATGTAATAATTTGCCAATAAGAAAATCATCACAGGACTGCTATAAAATGGGAAATAATGTGAGCCTTAATCAGCCATTAAGGATTACACATCAGTGAGAAGTAATTAATTCTGGGAAGACTTTTATTGCTATGCACAAAGATTTATAGAAAAACTTATGATATTCTGGGGGCTCTTCTAAATTTTAATAAAAATCTCTGCATTTTAAATCATTATTTTATAGGTGTTCTGCTGATCAGTAGTTATGATTCTTGCTAGTAAGCAATGAATATCAGACTATGGGGTTAAAAAAGACTGCTAAATTTACTGGGGTAAAACAAGAATCTAAGTTATCAATAAAACCAGTGTTTACCAAAAAAAAAAAAAAAAAAAACCATATGTGTAGATATTTCCAATGCATCTAATATTAAATTCTTTCATCACTGTACAACACATTCTTTCTGAACTTTGAGTGGCAGGCATGGAATAGGTTCTCCAGGCAAGGAAACAAATCAACACTGTTACAACAAATGTCATCAACAAAAGAACAGCTTAAAAAAGGAGACTCAATTAGACATACACATTTTAGGCATGAATATTTATCATCTGTTTTCAATGTATTCTCACCACTCTTAAGGATAAATTATTGATGTTTAATATGACAAAAATATCCATAAAAATCATTTAAAATATTTCCAAACAGCTCAGTTTGACACAGGGACCCTTAGTTGTGTACTTCTATGCAGATTCTGTTATATTCAATATAACTTGGCTACTGACTATTATCATTATTCAGCATTTGTTCAAAATTCACTTTGGTATTAGATTGTATACAGAACAGATATCTAGGTTTTAATTAGCTCAGGAAATGATCAAATATCATATTAATCAATGTTTATTTCCTCCTAGGACTAGCAACTTCCAAAAATTATAACAAATTTCAATGATATACTGTGTACAGCTACCCTCTAAAATTTACAAGTTAAATATATAATTATTATATATTCTTGCAGGGCCATAAATAGTACAAATTTTTGAGATTCCTTCATATAAAATACAAGTGAAAACCTCCCAGTACCTTAAACAGCTGAAAACATTAAATTAGATTCTAAAATGACAAATAATTTAAGGCTAAGATACTTGGTATTAATATTTAATTAATGCCAGTAGCCTTTGTACTTTAATAAACATGCACAAGAACTACAACTTTGAACAAAACATCACAATTTTATCAGATATATGTGTTTGTGTGTGTGTATGTATGTATACATATCTATATATCCAGATATCTAGATATAGATATCTGGATATATAGATATATATAATTTTATCGCCCTGAAAGCTATCCACACTTTTGGCTTAATACATATGTTAGAAATGCTGGGGAGAATACTACCCCATTTAAATATATATATATATATATTTTTTTTTTTCCAGAATACACAATATAAATATGCCATATATAAATCATGCCATAAAACTAAATGCAAAATCTGCACATTATTGCATGCTTGATGTGATAATACATGCCCATTAGTAAGAAATTCCTTACGATGTCCTCCCTTCATCACTTTTGCTCTTTGCACAGTAGTAATAATTGGGAAGGAAGGGTTCTCAAATATGCATATAGAACTGGGTGGTGCTGGGGAATGTCCCTTTCATATTCTTTAGGGAGGATTACCTCATCAGCCAAATATTGGACTATTACTAAATCAAACATTAAATAATGCCTAAGGGGGTGTTTTGTTATGTGAATCGATCAGAGTTCATTTTTCTTAATTTGGCTGGAAGATTTCCTTCCATCCTAGCTGCTCCTCCAGCCATTTTTTGAAGCTTTGGTGGCAAATCAGCCACAGACTGGCTCATGGGATCAGATAACATCTTGGTGGTTTTAGATACCAGTTTTTCTTCTGAGTTTCCAGGAACTGAACTTATTCTTTGAAGTTTCATGGGCAAATCTCCCAAGCTGTAGGCTTTTTCTGAAGTTGTAGAACTCATTCTCAAGAGTTTTTTTGGAAAGTCTTCTCTTCCAGTAATTTTCTGCAGCTTAGATGGAAGCTTTGTGCTAATGTCATCTAATGCATCTAAGCATTCCACAGAATTATGTCTTTCTTTGCTGTTAGTTATGGCTGGTGCTATTAAAGGGGATGACATGAGAAGCATTTCTTCCTGTTCTTTCACACTGTATGGTGGGGTAGGGACTTCAAATGTTGCATGGAATTGGGAGTAATCAACTTTAAAGAATCCTTCCTCTAAGGAAATTACAGGAAAAAAACGATGACCCCATAGAACTTCATCTTCAGTGTATGATGTTCGAGCTTGACAAGTCATCCCTATGAGCAAAAAGAAAGTTCTTGATAAATTACGCATAGTGAAAGCACATGTTTGAGGGGAGAAATTCATTTTGCATTGCTATCTAAGCTTTAGATTGTTTACCTGAGTAGACTGAATGACAGAATGTTAAAAATTTTGATATAAGTTAATAGCTATGATAACATACAGTTTTTCCCAATGAAAAACACAGGACACAATTACTCTTTGTTCTTGAAGGGTTATATTTCAAAACATAATTAACACTTATTCTACATAAAACCAAAAGTAAAAATGGACAAGAATAATCTCATAACATACTTCTATCTATAAGGAAACAAATGGAGAAGTCATGCAATTATTTCCCATGACCAAAGAAGCATCCAAAATGCAATGTATGACTCAGTCCAAACTTAACTACTATGTACATGTAAGAAAAAATACTTAACTAAACATCACTTTTCTTTTCTGTAAAACATAGAAAATAAGACTGGGCTCACAGGATTGCTGTGAGAATGAAATAAGGAAAAAAAATGTAAAATATGTCATATAATATCTATGTCTTACCAGTTACCCTCAGTCAACTCCAACTCACATTTACCATTTACATAAATAAAGAACACTTCATTGTATATTTAACAGTGAAAGTTGGTGGTGGAAGGTGGGAGGGCTGAATTTAGTCATCCCAAATACAAACCAAACAAACCCACTACCATTGAGTGAATTCCAACATGGGTTTTCAAGGCAGTAAATCTTTAAGGAAGTAGATTTTCCCATCTTAATTACATGGAGCGGCTGGTACGTTTGAACTACCAACATTCTGGTTAGCGATCAAATGTCTTAGACATTACACCACCAGAGCTCTTTATAATTATCCCAAGACCCTGCTAAATGAATAAAAGTTAAAAATATTCCTTTGCTGAATGATAAGAAGCTGTTTTGGTGGTTCCATATTTTCGATCTCTAAGGCCAAAATCAACATTTGCTAATATTTTAGGCATGTATATGCTAAAATTGTTATGTGCCGTCGAGTCGCCCCGACTCATAGCGACCCCTCCTTGGGTTTCCGAGGCAGTATCACTACGGAAGTAGGATTGCCCAACCTTCCTTCCGAGGAGTGGCTGGTGGGTTTGAACCGCCAGCCTTCTGGTTAGCAGGCAAGTGTCTTAGCCACTATGAAAGTGTCTTAGCCACTATGCCCTGGTAGCACAGTGGCTAAAGCTCTTGACTGCTAACCAGAAGGCTGGCGGTTCAAACCCACCAGCCACTCCTCGGAAGGAAGGTTGGGCAATCCTACTTCCGTAGTGATACTGCCTCGGAAACCCAAGGAGGGGTCGCTATGAGTCGGGGCCGACTGGACGGCATACAACAACAACAACAACATATGCTAAAATTAGTAATCTGGGTCATGTGGTATCTCAATGTCCATCGCTGCTTTAGAATCTCTGAAATTAATGATGGATAGCTGACATTAGATGTTTCTACTTATATATTATATTGCTTATATATAATTTGCTTCATCTATTCTAATTTATGCAATTTTATTCTCTTCAAAAATCATGTATTTAGACTGAGTTACTACAAAACCAGTCAACCTCAGAACATTCATTGTGTGAAGAGTAGAACCACATATACCAAAGTGAGCGACCAATACAATAACACTAAGGAAAAGGAAGACACAGAGAAGTACACAAGAAGTACTATTTTATAGGGGGTGTGTGTGAAGTTTAAGTCTTATATTGGTCAAGGATGCAATTTTTTGTAAGTAGCAAAACTGACTTCTTTCCTCTCCTTTTTTTTTTATCAGAATTCTGTTAGAGGCTACTGAAATGTTAAATAATTAAGGAATTGAAAAATTGACCCACTCAATAATTAAGTATAGTTTAAACAAGCAATGACAGTATTTCTTCAATGGTTAAAATTCTTCTGCAACTGTCATATAATAAGAAATTTTTATTGTTTTTATTACAGAAATAATTTGGAGAAATGAAAATTCTGCCCTTTCCTCCCCCTCCCCTTGACTAGCAATCAAACATACAATACTTACAGAGAATTAGGACAAAATGCTTAATTAAAAAAAACAAAATTGAAGATAAATTAATCATATTACATCCCAAATATTGCATTATAATTATCATCAATTATGTATCACCAAGGAATCAATTATTATCACTTACATACAGTCTAATTCCAGACAATTTTTAAATAAACTTACATGGAAAATAAATGTCCATTATGTGAAGCACTGTATCAGGTGCTCCATATATACTATTTCTAATTCTCACCATCTTCTTGTTAAAAAGGTATTCTTATGCCCAGTTTAAAGATAAGAAATCTAGTACTCCTCCTTAGGCACAATTTAGTATGCTGTAGAGAAAGGATGTATCATTCTAATTTCTGTTCTCTTCCCCCCCCCCCTTTGCCATGATGCCTCTTTTATTGTAGTTAGGAATCCATTTCTGAACAATCTATCCATTTGACTCTCCCATGGTACAAATCTGACATGAACAAATATCAGTTTACATAATCATTATTATGCCAGGAATAGCATCCTTGCCAGATATTTTTATATTAAGATAATGAAATGATTACAAAATAATCCATTTTATATATATGTACACAGCAGCATTGTGTATTTTCCAGTACCTTTTCAGCCTTTAACTAAATATTTCATAAGAAAAATATCAGGTCACCATTTAATAAAAAACATTTTTCCTGATACATTTACTTGATTTTATTTTGATAAATTTAAATATGATAAAAAGAAAAATTATCTAGACTAAATGGGAAATATCCAGTTGAAATATTTCTTCTACAAAAACAACCATCTCATGAATTACTCTTTATTTTTCCAGTACAAGATATTAATTTAAATTTATTTAAAAAGGTCATAAATATATATTTACTATTAAGTGATATCACTTCCATTACAATCCTATTTTAATAATAATAAGAGTAACAAAAAAACTCCATTACAAAATCAACAGTGTTCAGAATTATCTGTGGTTTGGTATCAGAAAAGATGTGCATCAGGTTTGAATCTGTTCAGCATGCTTAATTAATCTGTATGCTTAGTAAATAATATGGGAAGCTAGACTAGATGAAGAAGAACATAGCATCAAAATTGGAGGAAGACTCATCAACATCTGCAGATGACATCACCTTTCTTGCTAAGAGTGAAGGGGGACTTGAAGCACTTATTGATGAAAGTCAAAGACTACGACCTTCAGAATGGATTATCCTGAACATAAAGAAAAGAAAAATCCTCACAACTGGAACAATAAGCAACATCATGATAAATGGAGAACAGACTAAAGTTGTCAAAGACTTCCTTTACTTGGATCCACAATCAATGCACATGGAAACAGCACTCTAGAGAAATCAAATGATGCACTACATTAGGCAAGTGTACCACAAAAACTTCCTTAAAGTATTAAAAAGTAAAGATGCCACTTTGAGGACAAAGGTGTACCTGACCCAAGCGATGGTATTTTCAGGCATCTCATATGTATGTGAAAGGTGGACAATGAACAAGAAAGTTCAAAGAAGAATTGATATCTTAGAATTACTGTGTTGGTGAAGAATATTAGATATATAATGGATTGACAGAAGGATGAACAAATCTTTCTTGGAAGAAGTACAGATGGAATGCTCCTTAGAAGTGAGAATTGCAAGACTACCTGTCATATTTTGGTCATCTTGTCAGGAGGTACCGGTCCCTGGAGAATGACATCATGCTTGGTAAAGTAAGAGGTTCAGTGAAAAAGAGGAAGACCTCAATGAGACAGATTGACAGAGTTGCTGCAACAATGGCTCTATCACAGCAGTGATACTGAGGATGGTACAGGATTGGCCAGTGTTTCATTCTGTTGTATACAGTCGCGATGAGTCAGAACTCACTTTGGTCGTGTTGTCAAAAGGGACTGGAGCCCAGAGAAGGATATCATGTTTGGTGAAATAGATGGTCAGTAAAAAAAAGGGGAAGAGCCTTAACACGATGAGTTGACACAGTGGCTGCAACAATGGGCTCAAGCATAACAAGAATTGTGAGGATGGCACAGGACTGGGCGGTGATTCCTTCTGTTGTACGTAGGTTCACTATAAGTCAGAGCCAATTTGATGACACCTAACAACCACATTAACAATGAGTCAGAATCAACTATATTGCACCTAAAAAAACAAGAGAATTATCTAAGGGCACATACTCATTTTAACTCAGTGCTTTGAAAGGCAACACAGTTTTGTAAGTTTGTTCTTTGATCAATTTAAGTGCATTATATATTAAGAATTGAATTAAATTCAGAGAATAATTTGTTTGATTATTTCTAACAACAACATAGTAAATACTGAAACAAAATTTGGTTGTTATCACTACCTTAAATCATTTTATTTGGTGTCTCTTTTATATTGAAAGGGAATATGAAATTAAAAATTGAAATTCTATCTGCACTATTTACCATTACAGCATGCCATACTGCTGATTCTTATTGACTACCTTGATACTGGTATGGAGTTATCAGAAGCCATGGAAAGAATTCGGGAAGCTTCAATGGAGGAACAAATAGGGGGGATCTTAAAGTGAAAATTTCCCTTGCAGGAAACAAACCACAGAATAATAATGTGCTTCAAGTGCTGTCTCGTGACAAACAGAAAAGGTATTTCAAATGTTTGTTCATATACCAATATTTATAAATATTGTTACTGCAATGCCAGTGGATGATTTTGCCTGAAAAGGAAGGTAAACATATTCAACTGTATAAAATTACTTTCTTCCACATAAACTGCTATTTGAGGGTACCATATAAAATTGAAAAGTAGATGAATGTACGAGCCAATTGCACTCCTAAATAGTTTGCAACAAAGCTATCAAGGCCTCAGTTTCCTCTTCTGTAAGATAAATATAGCAACACCATCTGTTACAGAACTGTTGTGAGTTTGAGATAACTTAAAGTGCACAGAACAGTGTTTAGTATTTAATGAAGCTCAAAAATGAGTTCAATTATTATCGCTCTATAATGATCATTTATATTTTCTGAAAATTCATGACACTGCCTTAGTATTGGTGGGAAATTTTGACATATTAGTAGTGTATCTCATATTAATAGTACAGAAAAATAATTTTAAACATGACAGGATATTAGATAGCAATTCTCTCTTCAAAATTATCAGGCAATGAAACACTTGTTGTTGTTGTTATGTGCAGTCAAGTCTTGCTTGGGTTTCTGAGGCAGAATCACTATGGAAGTAGATTGCCCAATCTTCCTTCCAAGGAGTGGCCAGTGGGTTTGAACTGCCAGCCTTCTGGTTAGTAGTCAAATGCCTTAGGCACTATGCCACCAGAGCTCCCAATGAAATATTGCAAATATGTAAAGTTATACAAAAAGATAAATTACTCATCTTCTCAACTGTTATTTTTTTTATATTTTCTGCCTACTTATCCTCAAGAACTGGAGATTGACTGTGGAAATGTGCGGTATATCATAAAGACATGCAGAAAGTCAAATGGCTAAAATCAAGTATAATAGTCTGTGCATTGTACAGAGGCTATTTGCCAGCACTGTAACCTTTTTTCTTTTACTGTTCCTTTTACATTTTGATTATATTGTGTTAAGGTATACAAATATCAAACATTTTCAATTCACATAATTAGTTTTAAAATCTTGTTCCACTTCACAAGACTATTAAATTATAATCAATATACAGACAATTAATATGAAAGCTTTACAAGTTACATAACAGTAAAATGTCTATGACGGTCAATTTGCAGTTTAGTCAATGTGCTACAGTCCATGTAATTGAAAGATTACTTGTTTTTGCAAAAGTTAGTCCAAAAAGGTGTTGAAAAAAATAAAATACAGATTTTTACTGAGAAGCTTTAAGGAAGATATAATTATATTTTCTAAGACCAGGCATGTATCATAGAATTTTCCCTTCTAGAATGCATTATTTTACAGTATTTCTAACTTGAATGCAAATTATTTTAGAAAAATCCAGGTTTAGATTCATAATTGTCGATGTCATTTGAGTTAAAATATATGCAAGTGGATATAATTATTCAAAAGATACTATACAATTACTCCTGTTAACTGGCAGTGAGGCTGTTTGCATGTTTTAACCAGATTCCAGACTTGAACAAATGTGGTGAAATCAACACGAGCTCATCTCTGTGGAAACTGGCAAAGCAACAGATGCTGCTACTGGAAATAGCTGGGACTTTTAAATCCTTAGATGAAAAACATTTTGAGAAAAAAGATTTATTTTGTGCATAGATTCACAGATGAAAAAGTGTATATATTATTGTTTAATTTATTCCAGTGCCAGCATGTCCATTTAGAAGGGTAAATAAAAAAATAAATAAACCCATTGCAAGTCTATTCTGACTTATAGTGACCTTATGGAAGAGGCAGAACTGCCTCATAGGGTTTGCAAGGCTGTGAATCTTTATGGAAGCAGACTGGTTTATCTTTCTTCTACAGAGAGGCTGGTAAGTTTGAACCAGAGACCTTTTGCTTAGCAGCTGAGCAATTTAACAAGAGCTTAGAGGCAGTATGATCTGATCTCTTTATTTTTTCAAATTTCTTTTTACGGATTCTGCCTTTACATGAAGTATTTTACTTGATCTTTTTGAGTGAATTGAATATTCATTTAAGCAACAGGTGTGAAAGCTCTTTAAAAGAAAATGGCAAAGTAAGTAGTTATCTGACAGAACCTTACTTAAACTTTCAGTATTCCCCTATCCCAGTCATTCTTTATTATTTCTCATGGTCAGAGACCGAGCAAATGTAGCCTATATGAGGTGAGCACGATGTGGTTAAATAAAAATAACCACAGGGCAAGGTGACTTCCCATATGTTCTAATACAGAAAGTATCACACAATCAATACTTTTGGCACAGGAGGAGCCTGTTTCTAGGCCTTACCCAACACAGAAGTTGCTTCGAGAGAGAGAAAAGGAGGAAGAGAGAAATGGAGAGGTGAGAAGAAAGAGGAAAGGAAAAGAGAGAGAAGAAAGGGAGGGAGGAAGAGAAAAAAAAAAAAAAGGCCATTTTCTTGTAAACATACCTGTGTTTAAGACTCAATGGCAGTGGGTTGGGTTTGGAGTGTTTTTTGTTTGTTTGTTTTTGTTTTCTGCACTAAACAAAAGTAAATCTTCAATTCAGCTATATATAATTATAATAATTCATATCAGTATTGAGCTTATTATTTGTCAAGTATCTTTCTGAGCACTTTCTGGATAGTATATTTAGTCCTCAAAATAACTTATTGAGCAAGGTACTATTAGCCCTCTCCACATTTCCTAGAGATGGAAATTGAGTCCCAGAGAGGCTACACAATAGTAAGTTCCCATGGACAGGAGGTGGAGAAGCTGGAATGAATCCAAGTAACTAGTCTTAGGATTCCATGCTCTTCATCACTATGTTATGTTGTCTCTCTTGCAGGTTGTGTTGTGTAGCAGAAAGAGGGAATGAGAGAGTTTAACATTGAAAATATAGTTAGTCAATACTCACTTTAAAATCTCATCTTTGAGATACAAAAGCATCAAGCCATGCCAACCCTGGAGAGCGTTTGCATAAAGGATAAAGCACAGGCTTCACTGTCAGCCCTACCTAAATAAGAACTGTTTGACTACAAGTTTCATTTATACCCTCAAAAAAAAAAAAAAATCCTGAAAAATTGAGTCAAATAAATATTTCCCTTAAAACTATTCTCTTTACCTATTTTTTCTTTAAATTGACAGTTGTTTCTGATAAATGACTTTGAACTTTGACTAATCACCTAGCATGTGTGGCATGTGCTACATCACAAAGTAATTTTCTACATAGTAGGAGGCTCTGGTGGCATAGTGCTTAAGGCATTTGACAACTAACCAGAAGGCTGGCAGTTCAAACCCATCAGCCACTCCTCAGAAGGAAAACTAGGCAATCTACTTCCATAGAAATACTGCCTCAGAAACCCCAAAACTCAGGATTATTGAACAAGGTCTGTAGATAGATGTTTGTTCCTTAAAATACTTTCAAAATTTCATCCATCTTCCAAAATATAATAATTCTTCATTCTCTCCAGTATGTTGCACTGAGCTGAACCCAATTTAAGCTATAAACTTTCTGAAACTTTCTAAAAAACATAGATAGTATGTATACCACTGTTAAATAATGCTACATTTACTGGCATCAGACTCTCCTGGAATACAGGTTGCAGAGCTATTAAACAGCTTCCAGAAACTGTGGTTTTCAAGCAGATGAAATCCCTCCCTTTAAAGCTTAACATATTCTACTTATATTTTTAGAGAGATGTAGAAGTTTCTAGAATGCATTCAACCCAATATTATACTCTATTACTTACAAGCACTTGTTCTTACATGGTGTTCTCAGTTTTCCATTACTGTTCAAGTTAGGTCAAACTTTCTTCAAAAAAAAAAAAAAAAGTAAATAATAAAAACAAAGACAAGCTCAATTGTATTTGTTAGAAAATAAAGCTTCAGTAAGAAATTGAACAACAGACTTCAAATGTAATACTTTATTTTCCAAGTTCTCAGTAGAACAAAAGAAAGTAAAACAGATGTTTAATAATAATCAGGAGAACTAAATGTTGGATGTCAAAAAATAAATGTAAGTGGAGATTGTAAGAGTCTATGGCAGGAAGAAAATCTGACAGGTAATTCATAATCAAATTGCTGGAAAACCTATTTAGGAGAGACAGGGTAGTATTCAGGAAAAGAACATAGGTTTTGAATATAAAATCAAGTTTCTATTTCAATCATTCACCATTCCTAAAACCTTGGGAATATTTTTAAAAAAATTATCTGAACCTTGGTTGTTACAAAATATGGATAGGAATAACAAATGACACCAAATTATAAGGTTATTATGAGGGTAAATAATGTAACTTTTTTAATGGACATGGCAATCCTACTTCAGTAGTGATACTGCCTCGGAAACCCAAGGAGGGGTCGCTATGAGTCGGGGCCGACTCGATGGCAAATAACAACAACAACAACATTATATTACCTGTTAAGTAATAAAGGTTCAACAATAGGTACCTATTTTCATATTATTATTAGAGGTCTAGTTAGTTAAAAATTCAGCTTAGTTATATTGCAAATAATTCTTTAGTGATCATCTAACTTCTCAGAATTAACTCAAAGTAAATGAAATAATTCGCACCTTGATTTCATCTGAAAATTGGATATAGACCACGTTGCCTTATAATTATGTGGAGTATGAGAAAAAGCATACCATTATACACATTATGAGCTGAGCTATGTGTAGCACTGTCAACATGGTCTGCCTTGTGCAAATGTGACTTAATTTTACAGTTGCAAATAACTCTTTGGCCATGTTGACAAGGCACTACCATCAGCTGTCTACTCTCACTTCATATAGAAGGATTGCACAATCGTGCCAAGTACACTTTCAACTGATTGTCATTCCTTTAGTATGTTGTTGCTGTTGTTGCATGCCGCCGAGTCAGACCCAACTCATAGCGACCCCTCCTTGGGTTTCCAAGGCAGTATTACTACAGAATGCATTGCCCAACCTTCCTTCCAAGGAGTGGCTGGTGAGTTTGAACTTCCAGCCTTCTGGTTAGCAGTCAAATGCCTTAGGCACTATGCTACCAGAGCTCCTTCCTTTAGTATAGTAGTGAAAATAATGTATTTTTAGCACACTGTTTTCTGCTTTCCTTTCATGGTACCTGCTAAAACATGCTTCCTTGTGTTGTCCATTATAGACTCAAAACAATTGATACCTAAATCCATTCACAATATTGTTTTCTTATGATGGGATATAATCAAAGCATCATAATGCTATAGTTAAAATGCATTCAACTATTGTTGATGATTACCCTTATTATCAGATTGACATCAGAAAAGATATTGTTCAAGAGGAAAATGTAATTCATTTCTAACTGGAAAACAAAACAAAACAAAAAAGAACACCTCTTGGAGAATGCTGGCATTTATACTGAAGAGTATTATCCCCAATCATAGGGAAGAAAACATTTTGAAATATTGTATGAAGCAATAACATCCCTGCTCATTTGTCTGAAATATTACTAAAAAATTACAATAGTTAAATATTTATAATTTCAACAATATTCTAGACAATAAAATAAAATATATAAAATATAAAATAAAATATAAAATAAATACATCATGATCAGGTGGGATTCAAGGGTGGTTCAACATCAGAAAATCAATCAAAGTAATTTACCATATTAAAAAGAAAAATAGGAAATTAATCACATGATCATTTCAATCAATGCAGAAAAAACATTTGATAAATTCTAATACCTTTTCCTTATAAAAATCCTCAGCAAAGTAAAAATAGAAGGGAAATTCCTCATCGTAATTCAGGGTTTATATGCAAAACCAACAACCAACATTATTCTCAATTGAAAGAGATTGAAAGCATTCCCCTTGAAAATGGAAATAAAACAATTATGCCCATTATGACCACTCTTATTCAGTATTTTACTGGAAGTACTATCCAGAGCAATAAGGAAAGAAAGGGAATAAAGGGCATACAAATAGGTAAGGAAGAAATAAAACTATCCCTATTCACAGATGGCATGATCTTATACACAGAAAATCCCAGAAATTCCACAAGAAGTTTACTGGAGCTAATATAAAGGTTCAGCAAAATGTCAGGGTAAATGATTGGCATTCAAAAATAAGTTGGATTCCTCTACACTAAAAGGAGAACTCAGAAAAGGAAATTCAGAAAACAGTACCACTTATAATAACCTCCAAAAGGACAAAATACCTAAGAATAAATCTAACCAGGGATGTAAAATATTTATAAAAGGAAAACTACAAAACATTACTGCCAGAAACCAAAAGACAAACATACAATGCTCATGGATACGAAAACATAGCATTATGAAAATGTCAGTACTACCCAAAGTGATCTATAGATATACTACAACCCTGGAACAAATCCCAGTTGTTTAAAAATAATATTTTATTGTATTTTGATGGATGTTTACAAAGCAAATTATGTTACCATTTAACAATTTTTACACAAATTGTTCAATGACTTTGGTAACATTTTTCACAATGTGTAAACATTCTAATTAATACCATTTTGATTGATTTTTTTCCAGGAAGCTACTTTCACTACCCCTTTACCTTCTTGTATTTGCTTTAGAGTAATTTTTGACCATTTTGTCCCACAGGGGTGATTTTTTCAAAAGGAGCCCGGTACTCACAGATGATATTCTTTATTTTATGAGATGATCTGTTATTTAGCTAAAAGGTGACCTTAAGAAGTAGTTTGGGTTCAAGGTTTAAATAGTATTCAGGGTGATAGTCTCAGGAAGTCTTCTAGTCTCAACCAGTCTCTTAATTCCAGAGTTTTTAAGAATTTGAGTTCTGCTCCACATTTTTCTCTCATTCTTTCAGAATCCATTTATTGTGGCCATAATTAGAATGGTTGGTAGTGGAAGCTAGGCATCATCTAGTTCTCATCTCAGGGTAGAAGAGGGCATACTTCATGTAGACTACTACTCTTGTCAATTAGTTTCTTCTGAGTCTTTGGTTTCCTTCTTTCTCTTTTGCTCTTAACTGCATTGATGAAACATGTTTGTAATCATCTCCCCCAAACCAGAAAACTTCCTGGAGTTGGTGGAAGTAAATCACTATAAAATTCCTCTGCATTTTTTCCTGCCTCCAACCCCATACCCACACCACAAAGCCTTCATATTTGTGTAAGGTGGAAAATTGCAGACCAACCACCCTGGATTTGAGAATAATCTTGGCTGAGGATGAAGAGGCAGATAACAACAATAAGAATAACATTCAAAAATTTGTGAATGGTTACATAGGTAGATATGGATGTGAATGTTATAAAGGTCTGAGTGGGAGTACAGGAGTACATGTGTGTGTCCATGGAAGCAGCTGTCAATGAATCAAATGATGTATTGCACTGGGAAAATCTGCTACAAAAGGTCTTTTTAAAGTGTTAAAGATCAAAGGTGTCACTTTGAAGACTAGGGTGTACTTGATTGAATCCATGGCATTTTCAATTGTCTCATATGCATTCAAAAGCTGGAGAATGAATAAGGAAGACTGAAGAAGAAATGATGAATTTAAATTATCGTGTCAGCAATGAAAATTGAATACACCATGGACTGGTAAAAAAAAACTTCAGATGGATCAAAGACTTAAATGTGAAACCTAAATCTATACAGTTCCTCAAGGAAAATCTAGGGACAAATTTAAGGGCCCTAATATATGGCATAAATAGAATATCAAGCATAACTCAAAATGCA
>NW_006921610.1:433827-441159 GCF_000298275.1 Orycteropus afer afer
GTGGATGAACTTGGAGGACATTATGCTGAGTGAAATAAGTCAGTCACAAAGGGACAAATATTGTATTAGTCCATTATTGTAAAATTAAGGAAAGGTTTAACCATAGAAGGAAATTTTCTTTGTTGGTTACCAGAGGTGGGAGGGGAGGGAAGGGAATGCTGTTAGATAACTAGAGGTAAGTATTGATTTGGGTGAAGAGAAGGACAATGTACCAAATCTGTGTGACCAATATGACAGCACTGAGGATGAGAAAGACATAGAGAGGTACATGGGAGGTACAGACAACAAATATGAACCCTTTTGCCCATATAGTACTGCATTGTCAATGAAGACAAACATGGGTATATGGGTGGATAGATGGGTGGACAGGCTGTATGATTAGATATGTCTATGAAATGGGGAGTGCATCCAAGAACATATATAGGGTTGGCAGACAATGGTCCTATTAGTTTACGTGAATGACCAGAATTCCCAGGTGTATAGTAGAGCTGACAAGGGGCAAGGTTGTAGTCACTGCTTGGTCACAGCCAGCTACCCAGAGGGACCAAGTAGTTGAACCTGTGGGCTTGGGATCATATTCGCAGTGGACATCAAGCTCAATTGGCAAACATACTATACAAAACATTGTTCCACCTCCTACCTTGGCAAGTAGTGACTGGGATCTTAAAAGCTAGCAAGCTTCCATCTAGATGCAATGATGGGTCTCTCCTCGTCCAAAGCAAAGAAGAATGAAGAAAACCAAAATTCATGGAAACAATTAGTTCTAGCGACTAGTACACCATCTGATCTGCAGCCTGTATGACTATGAGACCAGAAGAACTAGATGATGCCCAGCTACCACTGTCATCCACTTGGAAGGGGATCTATCTAGGAGGTCCTTGATAGAGAAGGAGAACAATGTGGAACAAAACTCAAAATCATTTGGAGGAAATAAAGGGGGGGACCAGGTTTGCTGATCCAATAGAGCCTGGTGGAACCACTGAGACTATGGTCCCTAGCTGCCCTTCAGGTTTCGAATTGAACCCACACCTGTGGTTTCCAGCCAAACAAAAGACAGGCATATGAGTTGAACATTTACCTCAAGTAGATACACTCCTTGGAGAGAACAATCATGGGAGAAAGAAGGGCTGCTTATGCACAAGGAGACAGCTCAAGGGGCAGGAGCCCATGGAAGGATGGACACTGGGAAGAGGTAACTGTGGGGAGGAAGTGGGAGGGGAGCTGTTGCATTGTGGTAAACTGTGGTCAATGTCATGAGACAAAGTGTATGTGAACTGCTGTATGGAAAGTGAATTTGCTCTGTAAATCTTCACCCAAATCACAATTAAAAAAAAAAAAAAATTCTGTTTTGGAAGAAGTACAGTCAGAATGCTTCTTGGAAGTGAAGATAGTGAGACTTTGTCTCTCACACTTTGATCATGTTACCAGGCGGGACCAGTCCCTGGAGCATATCATGCCTGATAAATTAGAGTCAGCAGAAAAGAAGGCAAACCCTCAACAAGAGGGATTGACGTAGTGACTGCAATAATAGGCACAAGCATAGCAACTATTATGAGGATGGTGTAGACTGGGCAGTGTTTTGTTGTGTTGGACATAAGGTCTCTGAAATGGAACTGATTCATCAGCATTTAACAAAAACACATAGAAATGAGTCCTGGTAATGCAATGGTTAAGTGTTTGCTAATAACTGAAAATTCAGCAGTTCTAATCTACCAATTGTTCAGTGGGAGAAACTATCAGCTCTTACAAAGATTACAGACTAAGAAATCCTACAGGGTAGTGCTACATGTCACATGGGATTGCTATGAGTCGGAATTGACTGGACAGCAATGGATTTGGTTTGGGTTTATGGCAGTGTAGTAAAGGATTAACCCTCACAACCTATATTTTAAAACCTAATCTTGAAAGATGTGTAAGAATTTGCCACATATTCCATTCTTATAATATGAGAAAAAACACATTTTGGGGTGGAGAGAGAATGTGCAAAGGCACATCAGTTGCACTTGAGTTTAGGACATAGCTCCTATTTGTTCATTTACTGCAGTTATAGACACAGTTCAGTTTAGCGTAAGATCT
This sequence comes from Orycteropus afer afer, assembly GCF_000298275.1. Classification (NCBI taxonomy): domain Eukaryota; kingdom Metazoa; phylum Chordata; class Mammalia; order Tubulidentata; family Orycteropodidae; genus Orycteropus; species Orycteropus afer. The sequence goes on from NW_006921610.1 coordinate 435,904, forward strand.
TTAAGAGAGCTCTTATACTCTCTGACATCTCCATTTTCCAGAACTGTGCCAGGAACTGAATGCTCAATGCCTTTGTGAAGAGAGGCAGTAGCAGAAACAGAGGAAAAGAAAATTTAAAAAAAAAATTTAGTACAGTAGAAGAAGTCAACATTTGAAATGGCACAGATCCTCCACACTGGTCAGTATTTCACCATTTCTAGAGAGGATCACTAACAAAAATACAAGGGATATAATTAGGGATGAAATAGATATCTATAATATCTCAATTTCTATCATGTTCTATGCTTTTAATATCATCTATGAATTAGGTCAACTCATGAACACAAAAACTAACCTTTAAACTTCTATATTAAGACCTTTTCATTTTGATTAGTGAAGTGGAAAAAAAAATAAAGTATATGTATCACTATATAATATACTAATAACTCTTGCCATAAGAAGCAACAAAGAGTTACTAATAAATCACATTCAGTGTTAGCCAGTTGATTTTTTCCCTTACACTTTTGTAAAAATATATATGGAGATGCATCTAAATATAGTCACTAGAGAGGCTCTGTTTATCTGCATTTATCCATTAAACCATACAAAAATTAAATTAGTTGGATAGTTTGATATTCTTGAATACTTGACCTCTAGCTAAATCTTAAGTTTTGAGGAAATGTCTTTCTTTCTGGAACTATTCCTAATAACCTTCTAAAATGCAGTATATCCACTTTTATCTGACAATTTAAACCTGGTTAATCAACCTAATGCATGAAACTTACTTTTTATATAGGCTGCTACATCTTTTTCAGTTATGAACTATAGCTATTTTTTAACATCTCTTTTGGCAGAAATTCAAATATATATTTTTTTCCTTGCAGGCTCAGAACAGAGCTTGAATAAATATTTGCAATTCAGCGGTTGTTCTGGCTCCATGCTTTGCAGGAAAAGGTCAGAGATTTTTGCTTCTAATTTTGCTGTTGAGTTATTTATAGAGCCTAAGTGAAAAGTAAATTCCCTATAATTTTTGAGAACTATTTCTGAGTGCCTTTTATTTTGGGTGTGAAAACACCACATCTTTGAAATAATCACAAATATATATTAGCATGTATATTTTAAATAGAAAAATGAATAATTAGTTTGAACATGTACATACAAGTCTCATGAAGAAATTTAATTTTGTGCATGGTATAAATAAAAACCAAATCCACTGCCATCAAGTCAATTCCAATGCATAGTGACCCTATAGGACAGAGTAGAACTGCCCCATAGGATTTCCAAGGCTACAAGTCTTCACAGAAGCAGACTGCCTCATCTTTCTCCCACAAGTGGATGGTGGGGTCAAACCACTGACCTTTCGGTTAGCAGCTGAAAGCTTTAACCACTACACTAGCAGGGCTCCTTGCCATGACATGAACAGCAGTTAAAAGTCAAACAATTAAAGTGCCCTAAACTATGTGGTTTTTGATCCTCTTAGATATTATTAAAATTGAACTAAATTTCTTTTAAAATTAGAAAATCACTTAAAGATAAAAGGCAAAGATATAAACAAAACAGACAACTAACATGAGATGAAAATAAGAGATTCTTTAAAATTGACATATTCAGAAAGGAAATGATAACCAAATTCTGAAAATTTATGCTAAAATATAGGTCAAGTCATGAGACAGCCTAGATTTTCTCTTAAGGTTTAAAGTTAAAAATTATCTGTCTACAAGCATTCTGTTAATGTAGAGATCCAGGATCTAGAGGCAAACTTCACAAGTGACTTAGTGACCTTTTGGAGAAATTTCATCTTATATATCTTTGCATAATATTTAGACATTTATGAGCAGAATTATTCATATAAAATAAATAATGTTAAGATATAAAATACGTGAAAACAATCTATTACTCAAAGCTTTGTTATATTGCAAAACTACATCTCTGAGATCTGAGTGAGTCAGAAAGGAGCCCTGGTGGCTGCACAGTTAAGCATGCACAGTTAAGGTGAGTGGTTCAAACCCACCAGGTGCCCCATGGGATAAAGACATGACAGTCTGCTTCTGTAAAGATTATCGCCTAGGAAACCCCATGGAGCAGTTCTACATGGTCACTATGAGTTTGAATCGACTTGCTGGCAATGGGTTTGGTTTAGTTTTTCAAGTGAGTTGGAATCAACTTGATGATACAACAACAAATAAGATAGGGAGAGGAAAGCAAGGTGAATTAATTCACCTGGACAATTGGGAAACCAAACTGTCTGGCCAGACATCCACTTAGGAATCACAAGATAAAAATAATCACTGGTTTCAAAAATGTTCATTTTATGGATATACATATACACAAGTATCAATCTTTGTGTAATTCAGTATCAGACACTTCTTTCAAATACACTCTGTCAATTTTAATAAACTTGTGGTAGTGATATGCATCCTTAAATGTGTTATTTTTGAACAACATAAATGATTTAAAAAAATTAATGCCGTAGAGTTTATAATGCCATATTAAGTTTATTTTAATCTTTTACTATGCCTAAGAAATGTTTCTGAAGTTAATAAAGTAATATTCCACTTGGCCTGAAAAGTTCAAATCCTCTCTTATATTGTTGACATAAATGTATCCAAAATTATTGTGAAGTTTCTTTGTTCACAAATTCATACCTTTAACAACCATTCCATAGGGGGGAAGGTGACAGAAATTTGGCTGTATTATGTACTAGTTAAGGACAATGTAGAAATTTTAGGCCAAACTGAAAGGAAAAATAGTAGAGGTTTTGGCAAAGAAATGGGGGCGGGGGGGAAAGAGAGAGAAAAGGAGGAAGGAAGGGTAGAAGGAGAATGAAAAAGAAAGTAGAAATGAAGGCTTGGGGCATGGATGAACTTTGTTTCAGTCATGCTAATGTGAATGCTAGATAATCCGTAAGAATAGTATCATCTACAATGTATTACGTGAGCTCTGGTAGCATAATGCCTAAGGCACTTGACTGCTAACCAGGAGGCTGGCAGTTCAAACCCACCAGCCACTCTTCGGAAGGAAGGTTGGGCAATCTAATTCTGTAGTGGTATTGCCTCGGAAACCCAAGGAGGGGTCGCTATGAGTCTGGTCCGACTCGACAGCATATAACAACAATAACAACAACATGTATTACATACAAATTTTATTCTAGTCTTTGTGCTAAGAGAGTTATATGGATTACTTGATTTTTAAAAATACCTATATCGTAGTTATGGAGCTCTGGCAGTGCCTAAGATATTTGACTGCTAACCAGGAGGTTGGTAGTTCAAACCCACTCACTGCTCCATGGAAAAGATGAGACAATCTACTTCCATAAAGATTTTCTGCCCTGGAAATCCATCAAGGGTCACCATGAGTCAGAATAGACTCTATGGCAGTGGGTTTGGTTGGGGTTTATGACATAGTTAGAAGAAGCACTGGTAGCACAGTGTTTAAAGCATTTGACTGCTAACCAAAATGTTCAAATCCAACAGCTGCTCCATGGAAGAAAGATGTGACAGTTTGTTTCCACAAAGGTTTACAACTGTGGAAACACTGTGCAGTCAGGTTTATTCTGTCCTATAAGGTCACTTTGAGTCAGAATCTGTGGGGTTTTGTTCCTGGCATAGTTACTACCTTCTTTTACAGACAGGAAAGAAAAAAAAAAACTCTGGAGATAAAAGAGGTTAAGTAAGTTTCTCAAAACCTCACAGCTTTTAAGTGGTGGAGTCAGGTTATTTTGTTCTCTGAGTTGGCTTTTCTGAATGTGAAGTACCCTTATCTACTCTTATAGGCTATGTTTCAATCATTTTACTATGCCATAAAGGTGGATCTATACACCATGATTCACATGGTGAAAAAGCTATTGATAGAAAGATTTAGTACCAAATATATTTTCTTGTCTAAGAATTTCTAAATTTTATTATAATTTACAAAGCCATAATTAAAGATCTAAAACCTTTTTTTTTTTTTTAATCACTTAAGGGTACAAAGAGAAGTCACATAGTGAAAATTCAAATACATTCTGTATTTGAAATTTTGTAATTCACATTCTGTATTCACAATTTTAATAACCTTGTGCTAGTGATATTCATCCTTAAATGTGTTATTTTTGAACAACATAAATAAAAAATCATGATTAGAAGAAAACTAATGCCATAGAGCTGTGGTAGCATATTGCCTAAGATACTTGACTGCTAACCAGAAGGCTGGTGGTTCAAACCCACCAGCCACTCCTCGGAAGGAAGATGGGGCAATCTACTTCCATAGTGATACTGCCTCAGAAACCCAAGGAAGGGTCGGTATGAGTCGGGTCCAACTCGATGGTACATAACAACAACAATGCCATAGAGTTTATAATGCCATACTATTAAACAGATTATCTATCTACAAGCTGTTTAAAATATGCTACTTGCCACATTAAGCAATATGTACTCTGTTCACATAAATGTAAATGGATGGCTATTTTTTATCTACGCAAAATTGTGGTGCAGGGAATTACTTAGTATAGTTCTTCCAGCCAGAGACTTACTAACTGCCACCAGATGACTGGGTAACCAAAAAACAAAACAAAAACTCACTGTTGTGGAGTTGATCCCTACTCAAAGGGATTCTTCCTTGTGTTTCTGAGGTGGTATCTCTATGGAAGTAGATTGCTAAATCTTCCTTTGGAGAAGTGGCTAGTGGGTTTGAACCCACTGGTTAGCAGTCAAATGCCTTAGGCACTATGCCACCAGCGCTCCCTCTCTCCCAGACCTCCCTAGCAGTATGCAAATGTAAGTTGCTTATGGCCCACTAAGAGGATTAGGAGCTCTGGTAGCATAGTGCCTAAGGCACTTGACTGGTAACCAGAAGGCTGGCAGTTCAAACCCACCAGCCACTCTTCGGAAGGAAGATGGGACAATCTGCTTCCATAGTGATACTGCCTCGGCAACCCAAGGAGGGTTCACTATGAGTTGGGACCTGACTGGATGGCACATAACAACAACACAACAACAACAAGGGGATTAGATAGCTTCCTAATAATGTAAGTAAGGTAAATGGCAGGTTTGTAGGGGTGGGACTGTGTAAATAAGGTGTATGGAACCCTAACGTGGTGGTCAGTTTTGCCATTCTTGTTGTTGTTATGTGTCGTCAAGTCAAACCCGACTCATAGCAACCCCTCCTTAGATTTCCAAGGCAGTATCACTACGGAAGTCAGATTGCCCAACCTTCCTTCCGAGGAGTGGCTGGTGGGTTTGAACTGCCAGCCGTCTGGTTAGCAGGCAAGTGTCTTAGCCACTATGCTACCAGAGCTCT
>NW_006921610.1:441259-448393 GCF_000298275.1 Orycteropus afer afer
CTTCCTTCCGAGGAGTGGCTGGTGGGTTTGAACTGCCAGCCGTCTGGTTAGCAGGCAAGTGTCTTAGCCACTATGCTACCAGAGCTCTAGAATGGCAAATAAAAATAATAAATAATAAATTATTTGCCATTCTAGTCAGCTTAAAATGAGCCATCCTAGAGGCAGAAAACGGGAATTCATTACTGCCAGGGAAGAAATGCCAGGAGTGGAGTGCATCCTCAGACCCAAGATCCCTGTGCTGATATGATGTCAGAGAAGCAACAGAGACAGCAAAATCAAATGACCAGTAAGAGACAGAGCAGTGGGTTTCCTGACCCACAGAGTGAGAAAGCCAAGAGAGATAGCCAACTGCCTTCAGGCAGAAGGCATGATGGAAAAGTGGGGTGCTTATTTGGGCATAGCAGAGGTAAAAGAGCTATGTAGCACTGGTCTGAGCAAGGCAGAGACTGAGTCCAGAGAGAAGCATGCCCACTGCAAAGTTGAGATAAAGCTGTCCTGACTGAAGAACTGTGTCCTGACTTGTTTCTGATCCTGCGCTGTTATCTGTTAATTCCCTAATAAACCTCATAATTGTGAGTACTGTTTCTGAGTTCTCTGTGGCCATTGCATTGAGTTATCCAACCAGAAGAGAAGTAGAGAATACTGTGGAAGGCAAGGTTGGTATCAGAGTTGATAAAAAAAAAAGTGTGAAGGGTGGCAGCGTGTCTGACCTCTGTCACAAAGGAACTAGACTTTGGCTGATACTCTCTCCCCCTCATGAAGTTAGAGGTCAGATGCTGCTATTCACATGCTTTTTTTTTTTTTTTTTTTACAAAAATGAATCGTTGTTGTTCTGTGCCATCGAGTCTGACCCGACTCATAACGACTCCTCCTTGGGTTTCTGAGGCAGTATCACTATAGAAGTAGATTGCCCCATCTTCCTTCCAAGGAGTAGCTGGTAGGTTTGAACCACCAGCCTTCTGGTTAGCAGTCAACTGCCTTAGGCACTGTGCTACCAGAGCTCCCACAAAAATGAATAGAGACAGAGAATAGGTATGCTTTCTTTGTAAACTAAGCTTCCTTCCAAAATCTAAGTCTACTGTCAAAGTTTCCACAAATGAAGATAAAATTATGTCATCATTCTTTTGAAAATACAAAGAAATTTTTCCCTATGTAATTTAAAACCCTTATTACTTCTTATACCATCCCCAAGGGCTCCATACTCTCTCATGTGGACAAGTTCAACTTATTTATAGTGTATAACCATGCTTTTTTGAATCTGCTTCTTCCCTCAAGCAATACATACTCTCTTTCCTTAATTTTTCTTCAGACATCAATTCTCTAAGTGAACATACTATGTAATAAATGGTAGAGGAAGCAGCATTTACTATAACATGCACTTACATAATGTCTAAGTCTAGAAGTGTTACAAAAATATGCTAGTACATTAATGAAGACATGTTTCCATGACCAGCAGGACCAAAGGAAAAGTGTATAGACAACTTTTCAGGAGAGAAAGTAAACATTCAAAACTTCAAACTTCAAGGGATAGATTTGCCGTGATAGTTATGAAGCTTAAGCTACAGGGGTTTTACTAACTCAAGCCCTTTCCATACATTTGATTTCATAACTATGTGTTCTTTTTTTCTTAAAGATCACCCTGGCCACATTATGTAAAATTCCATCTACATCTGGATTTGCTCCTGCAAAGTGGTATAACATGTCATCAATGATTTAGACTGCCTGAGTAACAAAATATCTGTGCCATTATTTTGGTAGTATTGCTTTGTAATTTTTCTGTCCTTAATATTTATGGACTTTAGAAGGGGAGTACATCTTAATCCATATCTTTTACACATACCCTGTACTTCATCTGAATTACATATCTTGCCCATAAAAATTGCCCATCAGACACTACTTTCTTTTCTTAACCTGAATCACACTCCCCTAGCCTAAAAAACCAAACCAAACTTCAGTCAAGACAGCTTTATCTCAACGATGCAGCAGGCATGCTGTTTCCGACTCATAGAGACCCCTCCTTGGGTTTCCTAGGCAGTATCTCTACAGAAGTAGATTCTGACACCAAACATGCCTCCCACAACACTCTCTCTCTCTCTTCTGGGTTGGATAATTCATTGCAATGGCCACAGAGAACTCAGAAACAATACCCACAATTATGAGTTTTATTAGGGAATTAACAGGTTACAGTGAAGGATCAGAAACAAGTCAGGACACAGTTCTTCAAACTTCCCTAAGCTAAAGTCAGACCTAAAAACAGCCTTCCACAGCACATAGTAATTACCTTGATTTAAGGAATCTTCCTCTCAATTTCTGCTTTTCTCTTTGAATAAATGTTGGCTATCATTACTATAATTAATAATCATAATTTTAATATTCACATTCTGGAAGCACAGTCTTATTATACAAAACTATTTTTATATTAAAAAGTTAAAATTTTCCATTTTCTTTGTATGTGGAAAAAAATCACTACCAGATAAGGAGTATTTGATGTTGTAGGTTGAAGGGGAATTGTACTTATCACCCTAAAAAATGTGGTACTCTACTCAGTGGGGAGCAATTGATGTGTTTTATCCAAGACTGTAGCACAGACTGATTGTGTTTCCAATGATCACTTTGACTAATCTGTGTGACAAGTATCTGATAAGGCAAGACAGAGACAAGTCGACCAACTGGTAAAAGACAATTATGAAACAAGTGGCTGCAGAGATAGATCAAAATGATAGAAGCCAAATTTTAAAGGACTTGGCAATCTATTTATGTAAGATGAGGAAGACTGACTACCTGCAGTTACATGTGGTTAGAATGATGTGGATGAACATATCTTGAAATTTTACTTGTACTTCTCCTAAGAAGTGGAAAAGAAAACAGTAAATTAAATCATACCATTTTACTTTTTGAACTTTCAGCTCAAATTTGTGTGACAGTTTTGTACTATCATGCCTGCAGTTTTACCAGCCAGTAGCACAAGAAAAATAGCCATCTTCATCCTATCATGTGCCACTAACTAAGAATAATTACTTCCAACTAAACTGCCTCTCCATTCTACTAAGCTCAAAGGAAATGTTATGACCGAAATGTCACCTCAAATCTCCAGTTTCTATATCTGGCATTAATTTCATTAATTATAGCTTCTTTGTATTCGTACTGATCTGCTGACAGAGCACTGACTGGGTCTCAGCCAACTAATCAGATTAAATACATTGAGTTTGAAATACATGATGTGCATCTTAATGTAATTGTTTTTCTATGGCTCCTTTCAGGACGTACAAGTATCACTAACCTTATATTGGTGATGTTAATATATACTTCCAACAGAGCCATTAAATTTCCTGTTGTATATGGGAAGGATCGCTATGAGCCAAATCTGACTAACTGGCACCTAAAAACAACAACAACATAGTCAATAGGAAGAATACAGACATAATTCATTGCTTCTTATTCAGGAATATGAGAGCAAAACAGGAAAAGTGAAAGTATTTATTAAGAGCTCTGAAGAGACAAAGAATCATGCCCACTGGAAGTGAATAACCTTATTGTATGAATTGCACAATTAAAGAAACCCAGACTAACATGAATTGGAAAGGCCTTAGGAAAGATATTCTAAACTTTTATATTGTATCAAAAGGGAAAACTGAGCTACAGAGGAGTAACCTATGCACATGTGCTGGCCTTACCTATTTTCACATAGTTGTAATATAATTTAGATTATAAACAATGTCAAAACTGACAAAGTGAAGTAGAAACAGACTAAATAACCAGACAATTTGAACACAATGGAAATCCTCACTTTAAAATGAAGTGCATTATGATCATTGTCTCTATAGTTTTAGGTATATTCTGATTTAACCTATTTTATAATGAATGGAATTCACTTTTTAATGAATGGTTCTTGTTGTTATGAGAATATGTGAAGGAAGCAGCCATCTGTCTCTTTCTTTATTGCCAATTTAAAACAATTTTTGGGTTTCAGTCCATTGTATACTAATCTGAGCTTCCATCAACTGCTTTCAACTTCTACTTAACCACACCAAAGAGACAAGTAACAGAAGAAAGAAGAAAAGATAGTGACTATTAAAGAGTGTTTTTTAAGTTTATGACTTTATATTTAACTATTATATAAACTCTATTATATGAATGCGTGCACACACACACACACACACACACGGAGTTCTCATGGTATACTGGTTGAAGCATTTGGCTGCTAACCAAGACAAGATGAGCACTCTGTTTCCATAAAATTCACAACCTCAGAAACCCAATGGGGGTCCTATGAGTCAGAATCAACTCAATGACTGTGAGTTTGATTTTGGAGAATGTATATATATATTTGTCATATGACCTCCCAGTATTTGAGAACTCACACCCTTCCCTTCGCTAATTGTCTTTGCATGTGAGAGGTGAACAGGGCTGAGATAACTGAGAAACCCAGTTATCTATAGCTTTTAATATTTATGCCAAACATTTGAAAATGTTTTACATAGGTTCAGGTGCATGTGATTTTACTTCTAGTTAGTGAAATCTACACTTCATCCCAATGAGCCTGTGAAAACCATGCTTTATAACTTATAATTGTAGGCACTAGCCAATAACAAGTAGTTACAAGTGTGTGCTTGTTTTAAGAATTGATTCACTGTGGTCTGGTTGTTGAGGCCTGAGTGGCACCATGGTAAAGTGCTTAGCTTTTAACAGAAAGGTTGGTGGCTTGAGCCCACCCAGCAGCAGTGGCATCACTAGAGGACTGCAAGGACAGTCTGCAGCAGGTGACACTGTCACAGAAGTGACAAAAAAATGACCATCAAATTTCTGTGTAGTGTTTCAGCAGAAACTTATATTTTATAAAATATCCCTGTAGTTAGTTATAACAACAGAAAGATTTTTCATAAGCAAAGATGCATATATCAATATACTTACAAGACTTTCTGCTAATTTACCTTTTGAAACTTCTAATGCAATCTGGTCAGAAATGTCATTACAATGTCAATTACAATGGCTCTTTGAATTACGTGATTTTGTCTGACCATGCTACGAGGACATGCTGTTGTTTCTGTTGTCATAGTGTTTTTACAATGGAAGATTTTGTCAAATTTTCTGGTATGTTAGCCATAATATTGTGGTAAGTAGTATTTGTGAAACTATATCACTAACTTTTTGAGAATTAAGTAGAAATTAAAGGAAAGGAAGGAGAAGAGTCCAAAAAATCTTCTGCTCCATTATGCGTAATGTAACTACTAATGCTATAATTAAAAATAGAATGATTTTACAAAGTAATTTTGTTGTAAGTATTCATATACTCTAAGAAGTATTACATTTAATCAATTTATATTTACCACATATTATTCTATGATTAAAATTGATAATAAATATTACTAAGGATTCTGTATGGTCTGGTACAGGAAGAGGTCCATGGGGGAGAGGTAACACCATGAATTACTGCACTGGGTTACACCAATCCTAATGAGGCCACTGCTCAGTGGTGTTATGGAAAAATACTTGGGATTTGCTCCTATAAAAATTAATACCAATAAAAACCTATTGGGCAGTTCTACTCTGTTACATGGGATCACTATGAGTCAGAATCAACTCACCAACACCCAACAACAACAACAATCTGGTTGCTTCTTTAGTCTTTTAGAACTTAGTCTTAGCATAACGCATACAATACAAATGCCAAACTTGTGTCACCTACTTAATATAGTGTAAAAATATATTTTAAAAATCACATGTTCTTGAGTCTAACACATAAATAGCACAGAATCTGCTTAAGATTTCTAAATGGAATTAAAGAAAATATATTGTTCTTTCAAGAATACGATCATTAGATTAATTAAAGATTATGTTAAAGAACAAAATTGATTATTATATTTGCAATAAACTGGATGGCTATATAGTACATTCATATTTATTAATGTCTACTAAGACAGACTACATTAGAATACATTACATTGTATACAGCTGTTATAGTAAAACTTAGTTAAGAATGAAATTGTTTGAAAACATATGTTTGAATAAAATTGACAATCTTTGGAACATTTATAGAATGTACTTATATAAGTCTACCTTCCCTGTCACCCCTTCGTCTTGTGTCCTTCAAATATCAATAGACTGTGAGATACTGCAGGTTTAGATTCTGCTATAAATTGCTTATCAAGCAGAAGTCATCAATGGAAAAGGACACACTCTGATCTCATCCAACTTTCCAAGTAGAAGTAGTCTCATTAACATGGGGTAGTCTATTAGTAGAATGTCTGTTGAGCTGATTTAGGAAAATTAACACCTTTTTGAAGTGTTATGGGAATTTTCTAGGTTAGAGCACTAAGTCACAGAAAGACAATAGATTTTATCAATTTACAAATTAGAGAGAAAGATAATTTCTTTTGAGATCCTCTTGGGTTGAGATATTAAAAACCAACAAAATTATTGCAAGCTGAATTATAGCTTAATCTTTAACTTAATGGAGATCAAAGTTTTCTAGAGAAGACCAAAATATAAATAAATGTCTCCTAAAGAGCATAATAATAATGAAAAAGGAATATGTGTATAAATATTGAAATAATAGAAAACTAATTAGTGTTTGCCATGGTAGGTGAGATCAGTGACACTATTCAATAAGAGACAATCCATGAACTGATATATGAGTTCTATGACTGAGAATGGGGATTTGATATAGTCAAGGTCTAATGAAGGCAATGAGATCAAACGGAAGATTAAATCTGAGAGATTTAGCCACCAGGATCTATGTGATTGCCATATGCTGTTGTTGTTGTTGTCATGTGCTATCGAGTTGACCTGACTCATAGCGACTCCTCCTTGTGTATACGGAAGTAGATTGCTCAACTTTCTTTCCAAGGAGTGGCTGATGGGTTTGAACTCTCACCCTTCTGGTTAGCAGTCAAGAGCCTTAGGCACAACGCTACCAGAGCTCCCTGCCATGTACTGATTACTGAAAAAATATTTCTTGCCTGAGGAAATAAAAAAGTGAATAAATAAAACCATGAATTACTGTTGAACTTTGGTCATTGATTGGATGTGAGGAAAAAAGATGTGGGAGGTATCTTGCTTCAGTCCTCTTTACTAATTGTTCTAATTCTGAATCAATATTGCTTTATTGTTGTGTCATTGTTTTTTTTTTTTTTT
>NW_006921610.1:455928-464747 GCF_000298275.1 Orycteropus afer afer
TTATACATCAAATATTTTACCAGTGCCCATATCAATACGATTTTCAATATGTATTATTAGAAATTCCCGTTCAAGTGTCAAGCAGTTAAAATAACAGAAATAATGGAATCATGTACTTCATAAAAATAATATTCTTCATGTTAGAAAGAAATCCAAAAGTAATATCCCCATGAAATACACAATGTCACATTGAAAGTGAAAACTAACCTACTCCTTAGTCAGCCAAATGCCTTTGCAATCATAGTACTACAAACTGTGCTTATTCTACACCAGATTATTTTATGCAACTCTTTACTAGAATAATACACTCAGTTGCTGCAAGTTTTAGAAAATATGTTATTTATTTGAATACTTTGAATAATTATTAATGTATTTTTTAAACTGTCATTAACATCTTAATTAAAATAATTATTCCTATATTTGCAGCAATTAGAACTTTAACTCTTCTAATCTAACAAGTATATTCTGCTCTCATTTAACCATAGTTTACATTGCTGCAACAAAACATTCAGAAACTGTTCTACATAAATCTTCAGCTACAAAGATGACACAGGTTACAGTTCATCTAGCCAATAAAGCAAAGTTGAAAGATACCTATTCTCTGGATAACAATAAAATAAATGGATAGGTATAACAGATCCAATTCTTCTAATATTTGCCACAGTCACTAATTTGTCAATGAGGAACAGTAAAACCTCTTTAAATGTTATCCTATGTCAATGAGAGGTGCTGAAATACCCCAGTGGTTCAAGATAATTTTGAGGCATATAAATTGGTGATGAAAGAATTATTAATATCTCCATTGGTATTGTGATTTTAATTTCACATAGTAAAAAACTAATAATAATGAATTGAACATTTATATATGACTTGTTCCTCCTATTATATTTATGAGTCTACTTAGTTTCATTTGCAAATATCTGGAAACACATATCTAAATCTAAGAACCTGAGTCATAGGAAAATTACAACACTGCTACTTTATTTTCATGCTATTGTGGAATTCAACATCATTAATTTTGACAAAGGAACTGTAAGTAGAGAAAGGTAACTGGCATGCTGAGGTGTTGTAAGTTCAGAAATTTATGACTGTATTCTTTGGTGTAACTCTGCTGTCAAACAGGAATGTATTTTTTGAAAAAAGCCTATTTTCCTTTGTTTTGGTAAGATTGTGCTGCTACCATTTCCATTCATTCTCCATAGTGTTCTGAGGCAGGCTTTTTGTTCTTTAAATTAGAAAGCCACCTTAAGGTAGGTGCCAGATATAATTATTGGAATTATGTTTAAATTACTGTAAATTACTTGTAGATAATTTGACTTTGAAGGGATAGAGGAAAAATATTTTTTAAACAAAATTTCCAACTTTTAAATAATTCACTGAAAATAATTAAGTAAATTATTTTCAAATGGTTAATTGTGAAGTGATCTCACCATGAAAATAATTTAGTTCAAGAAAATAGTGACCATGTGATGACTGTTGGATACAAGCTCTAATCTCTCAATACCATTTTCACTAAAAGGAATTAGGGTTTTTTTTTTTTTTAAATTGTTGGCTCATTCTAGGTCTGGGACAATAAATGTAGAAGATAAAATGCTGACATTTTGTTGTGCTGAAAAAACAAATAAAATGTTGAAGTATAATGGATTTATGTCAAAAGGACACAGAAGCCAGCTTTATTGCTATTGCTGATAAAAGAGGAATTTGAGTACAAAAAAGACTAATGAGTACACTTAATAGGAACACTGACTATATACATCTATGCTTTCATGATGATACTGAAAAATATGTATGTTTTCAACAGAGGCAAAATGTGTAAACAAAGCAAAAGATAAAAATGTAATTTCTGATTTTCCTGTGCAAATAGCTGGAATACCAATTTTTTCCTCTAAAAATTGAAAATTAAAGGGAGAAAATTAAATTCCTGAGTAACCAATTAACCCTAATTATTGAGGTTGTTTTTTTTTTTCTTCTTCTTCTTTACAGAATGGTTCCAGATAATAAATACAAAAGGGATGGTAGAATCAGAAAATTACCACCATGTGCAACCCAGATTAGACTGCATCGTTCATGCAATGATTATCAATGGATGATAAAACCAAAAAGCAAAAATCCATGGGGAAATTTACAATGGAAGAAATCAGGTTGTATCCATGGACACCCTTCAATCTGTCACCATCACTAAAATGGAGCAAGCAGATAATATGTGTTCCCTAATATGATACAATATTAAGTACACAGCTGCACCTTTGAAATGTTTTTGTCCAAAAAAAGTAAAGCAAAATCAAAGTAAATTTTTTTCTGGTCTAATTTCCAGTTCTCAGGAAATAAACTGGGTTGAGTTACATAACATCACGAGGAAACAGACAGTTCAAACTATAGGACATTATATGCATTAATTGTTTTGGTATCATCAATGAGTCAATGTCATGGGGGAAAAGTGGGAAGTATATATAATGAGGGATCTTGAGCTGGATCCTGAAAGAACAAAAAAGGACATTGTTGTTGTTGTTGTTGTTATATGCCGTCAAGTTGGCCCAACTCATAGCGACCCCTCCTTGGGTTTCCGAGGCGGTATCAGTATGGAAGTAGATTGCCCAACCTTCCTTCCGAGGAGTGGCTGGTGGGTTTGAACCACCAGGCTTCTGATTAGCAGTCAAGTGCCTTAGGCACTATGCTACCAGAGCTCCCAAAAAGGACATTAGTGGGGGAAAAAAAAAAAAAAAAAACCTAGTGAAATTACAAACAAAATAAATAAATTATGTTGTTGTTGTTGTTATGTGCCCTCGAGTCGGCCCCGACTCATAGCGACCCCTTCTTGGGTTTCCGAGGCAGTATCACTATGGAAGTAGGATTGCCCAAGTTAATTATATCGAACCAGTGCTAAGTATTTTTTGGTTTTTCTAACTGTTCTAAGGTTATGTCATGCATTAACATCAGAGGAAGCTGAGTAAAAGGTATCTGCAATTTTCAGTTTTATTTTTGCAATGTTTTATTAACTTTAAAATTATTTCGAACACAAACATAAGAAGGGAGAGGGAGAGAGACATAAATATGAAGTTCATAGTCAGTTCGGTTTCTGATTTTAGTATACACACTATAAAGGGATTGTGTTGTCAGTTTAGACAACATAGGAAATTAAAAAAACAAAACAAAACAAAACAAAACCTTGTTGCCCTGTAGAGATTTGACTCAAAGTGACCCCTCCTTGAGTTTCTGAGGAGGCATCTCTATGGAAGTAGATTGCTCAATCTTCCTTCTGAGGAGTGGTTGTTGAGTTGAACCACCAGCCTTCTGTAAGCAGTCAAATGCCTTAGGCACTATGCCATCAGAGCTCTCAATTAAATATTACCTATAAGGAGCTCTGGTAGCATAGTGCTTAAGGCACTGCTAACCAGAAGGCTGGCAGTTCAAAGCCACCAGCCACGCCTTGGAAGGAAGGTTGGGCAATCTACTTTGGTAATGATACCACCTCGGAAACCCAAGGAGGGATTGCTATGAGTCGGGTCTGACTCAATGGCACATAACAACAAAAAACAACAACATAATTTTGTTAGCTGTGATAATGGCATTACGGTTACAGAAGAAAAATGCCTTATTTTGAAAATGAAAATACAAAAGTATTTAGTAGTAAAATGTCATGGTGCAGAATTCTACAGAAAAAAAAAAGAAAAAAGAAACCCTGATTGTTTTTCATTGATATTTGTTGAATCTAGGGATGGTTACAAGGGAGCTAATTGTAGCATGTTCTCTACTTCACTTTGAAACATTAACAATAACCAGTTACTCAAAGTTTGTACTGCATAAATTTTGCTTGGCTATGAGACTAGAGCACAATTTGCGCCCATTTGTAGCCATTATCTGCACCCCTCACTTGCTATACACCATTCAATGAATCTGCTGCTTCAAGATCTCACTGTTGCAGAGACTGGCTGGCAATCTCAAAGTCTCTCTGAGATACTCAAAATTTCAAAAAAGCAAAAAGAGACAAGCTTTTTGCTCAAGGGTTATGGGATTTCCATTATATTAGCATGTTATTGAATTCTAATAAAACACACCAAATGTCAAATATATCACTTGGATTTTGTCAGAAATTATGATAGTCAGAAGTTTTGAAAATTCCTTGCATGTATCCACAGAACAATAGAGGAAATAGTATAGTTTCATAAACGTCCATACTCTTAGCAATTATTAGTAAAAGAAAGCTAAGTAAGTGACAAGAAGTAAGTTGAATGGCATCATGGCAGAGTGGCTAAAAGCAGGATTTAGAGTGAGACATATTCTTGCTTACTGAAAGAGAGGAGGACTCCAGGCACTTACTGATGAAGATTAAAGGTGTATGGATTCCACCTCAATATAAAGAAAAGAAAAATCCTCAGAAATAGACCAATAAGCAATGACAGAATAAATGGAAAAAATATTGAAGTTGTCAAGATTTCATTTTACTTGGATCCACAATCAATGCCCATCGAAGCAGCAGTCAAGAAATCAAAAAACATATTCCATTGGACTAATCTGCCGCAAAAGACTTCTTTAAGATATTAAAGAACAAAGATGTCACTTTGAAGACTAAGGTGCACCTGACCTAAGCCACTGTCTTTTCAGTAGGTTCATATGCATGTGAAAGCTACACAGACTGAAGAAGACTTGATGCATTTGAATTGCACTGTTGGCAAAGATCATTGAATGTACCATAGAATGCTAGAAGAATGAACAAATCCATCTTGGAGGAAGTACAGCCAAAACGCTCCTTAGAAGCAAGGATGGTGAAAATTTAATACTTTGAACATTCACCACTCGTCTACCAGTTGGTTGTACTGTGGTGGGTTGTGGGTTGCTGTGAGCCTGAGGACTATTCCGCCAGTATTTCAAATACCAGCAGGGTTACTCACGGTGGACAAGTTTCAGAGGAGCTCCTAGACTAACACAGACTGGGAAGAAGAAAGGGGCCATCCACTTTTAAAGAATTGGCCAGTGAAAACCTTATGAATAGCAGTGAAAGATGGTCTAACATATAACTGGAAAACTTTATGAATAGCCCTGAAACAGTCTGATATAGTGCCAGAAAATGAGCCTCTTAGGTTGTAAGGCATTCAAAATACAACTGGGGAAAAGCTGCCCCCTCAAAATAGAGTTGACCTTAATGATGTGGATGGAGTAAAGCTTTTGGGATTTTCCTTTGCTGCTGGGGCATCACTCAAAATGGGAAAAAAAACAGCTGCAAACATCCATTAATAACTGGAATGTGCAATCTAGGAAGTATAAATCTAGGAAAATTGGAAGTCATCAAAGATGAAATGGAAGGCAAAAAGGTCAGTATGCTAGGTATTACTCACTGCCATCAAGTCAGATCCAACCCATCATAGTAACCCCTCCTTGGGTTTCTGAGGCAGTATCACTACGGAAATAGATTGCCCAACCTTCCTTCTGAGGAGTGGTTGGTGGGTTTGAACCACCAACCTTCTAGTTAACAGTCAAATGCCTTAGGCACTACGCCACAAGAGCTCCTATCCTAGGTATTAGTGAGCTGAAATAGACTGATATTGGCCATTTTGAATCAGACAGTCATATGCTCTATTATGCTGCACTGAAGGAATTGGTGAAAAACAAGGTTCCAGGAATTGAAAGAATACCTGTGGAGGTGTGAGATAGTTGGAGCTGTGTGTCAACTTGGCTGGACCCCAGTTCTGTGTGGTTGTTCCCATGATGGGATCGGATGACTGTTCTGAGTGGCCAGTCTGTTCAAGAGGAGTTTCCCTAGGGGTGTGGCCTGCTTCCAGGATATTCTGGGACATTCTTCTGTGGATTGGGATTCTGGTGTGCTGACTACAACTGTCCATGAGTGAGCAGTCCACCGTTCAGCCTGGAGATCTTGGATTCGTCATTTGTTGGAGTCAACAGCCAGTGTACTGCCTGCTAGCCTTGAGTTTCTTGGCCCCCTGCGGGGAAAAGCCTCCAGCCTGACATTTGCTCCAGGGACTTTGGACTTGCTGGCTTCTATACGTTTGTGAGCCATTTTCCTAAGATAAATTTCTCTCTCTCTCTCTCTATATATATATATATATAAGCTTTGCTGGGTTTTGTTTCTCTAGAGAACCCAGTCTAACACAAGGTATTTCAACAAATGAATGCTGCCTGTGCTGGAGGCACTTACTTGTTTACACCAAGTAATTCGGAAGATAGCTACCTGGTCAACTGCCTGGAAGCATCCATATTTGTACGCATTACAAAGAAAAGTGATTTCTACAGAATGTGGAAGTTATGCAACAATATAATTAATACCATATACAAGTAAAATTTTGCTGAAGATAATTTAAGAACATTTGCAGCAGTATATTGACAAAGAACTTCCAGAAATGCAAGCTGGATTCAGAAGAGGACTTGGAATGAGGGATATCATTGCTGATGTCAGATGGATCTTGGCTGAAAGTGAAGAATACCAGGAAGATGTTTATTTGTGTTTCATTGACTATTCTAAAGTATCCAACTGTGTGGGTCATAACAAACTATGGATAAAATTGTGAAGGATGGGAATTCCAAAATATTTAATTATCCTCATGAGGAACCTGTACACAGACCAGGAGGCTGTTGTTCAAATTGCGTGGATTAAAATCAGGAAGGGTGTGTGTTAGGGTTGTATCCTTTCATCATACTTACTCAACCTGTATGCTGAGAAACTAATCCAAGAAGCTGGACTATATATGAAGAAGAATGGGGGAGCAAGATTGGAGGAAGACTCATTAACAACCTGCAATATGCAGACAACAGAACCTTGCTTGCTGAAAGTGAAGATGACTTGAAACACTTACTAATGAAAATTAAGACCACACTCTGCAGTATGGATTACACCTTACTATAAAGAAAACAAAAATCCTCCCAATTAGACCAATAAGCAGCATCATAAAGTTATTGTTGTTAGGTGCTGTTGAGTTATCTCTGACTCATAGGGACCCTATGTACAGCTGAACAAAACACTGCCATCCTGTGCCAGCCTCATGATCCTTGCTATACCTGAGCCCATTGTTGCAGCCACTGTGTCAATCCATTTTGTTGAGGGCCTTCCTTTTTTTCATCGACCCTCTGCTTTACCAAGCATGATATCCTTCTCCAGGGAATGGTCCTTTCTCACAACATGACCAAAGTAGGTGAGACAAAAATCTGTCCATTATCACTTCCAAGGAGCATTGAGGCTGTACTTCTTCCAGGACAGATTTGTTTGTTCCTTTAGCAGTCTTTGGTACTTTCAGTATTCTTCTTCAACAGCACAACTCAAAAGCATCAACTCATCTTTGTTCTTCCTTATTCACTGTCCAGCTCTCACATGCATATGAGGTGATTGAAAATACCATGGCTTGTGTCAGGCACCACAGTCTTCAAGGATATATCTTTGCTCTTCACCACTTGAAAGAGGTCTTTTGCAGCAGATTTGCCCAATGCATTATGTCTTCTGATGTCTTGGCTGTTGCTTCCATTGTGTTGATTGTACAACCAAGTAATATGACAACTTCAATCTTTTCTCCATTTATCATGATGCTTCTTATTGGTCCAGTTGTGAGGATTTTTGTTTTCTTTATATTAAGGTGTAATTCATACTGCAGAATGTAGTCTTCAATCTTCTTCAGCAAGTGCTTCAAGTAATCATCACTCTCAGCAAGCAAAGTTGTGTTGTCAACGTATCACTTGTTGTTAATGAGACTTCCTTCAATCCTGATGCCATGTTCTTCATGTAGTCCAGTTTCTCGAATAATTTGCTCAGCATAGAAATTGAATAATTATGGTGAAAGGATGCAATCCAGATGCACTCCCTTCCTGATTTTAAACCATGCATTATCCCCTTATTGTGTTCAAATGACAGCCTCCTGGTCTATGTACAGGTTCTCCATGAGCAGAATTAAGTGTTCTGGAATTATATTCTTCTCAATGTTATCCATAATTTGTTATTATCTACACAATAAAATGCATTTGCATAGTCAATAAAACATAAGCAAACATATTTCTGGTATTCTTTGTTTACAGCTAAGATCCATCTGACATCAGCAATGACATCCCTCATTCCACATTCTCTTCTGAATCCAGCTTGCATTTCTGGAAGTTCTCTGCCAATATGCTGCTGCAACTATTTCTGAATTATCTTAAGTAAGATTTTACATACAGGTGATATCAATGATACTGTTTGATAATTTCCACAATCTGCAGGATCACCTTCTTTTGAAATGGGTACAAATATGGATCTTTTCCAGTCAGTTGGCCAGGTAGTTGTCTTCCAAATCTCTTGGCATAGCCAAGTGAGTGTCTCCAGCATGGCATCCTTTTGCCGAAACATCTTAATTGGTATTCCATCAATTCCTGGAGCCTTTTTTTTTTTTTTTTGCCAATTCCTTCAGTGCAGCCTAAACTTCTTCCTTCAATGCCATTGGTTCTTGATCACATGCCACTTCCTGAAATGGATGAACATTGACCAACTCTTTTTGGTATGGTGACTCTGTGTATTCCTTCCATTTTCTTTTGATGCTTCCTGAATCATTCAATATGTTGCCCATAGAAGCTTTCAATATTGCAACTCAAGACTTAAATTTTTTCTTCAGTTTTTTCAGCTTGAAAAATGCCAAGTGTAGTCTTCCCTTTTGACTTTCCAACTCTATGTCTTTGCACATTTCATTATAATTATTGACTTTGTCTTCTCCAACTGCTCTTTGAAATATTCTACTCAATTCTTTTGTCTTGTCATTTCTTCCATTTGCTTTAGCTACTTCAGTGGCAAGTTTCAGAGTCTCTTCTGACATCCATTTTGGTATTTTTTTTTTCCTTTCTTTCTTTTTAAT
>NW_006921610.1:465557-466804 GCF_000298275.1 Orycteropus afer afer
TATCAATCTTTATGCATTCCATTTCATTTTTGACAACTGCCAATTTTCCTAGATTCATACTTCATACATTCCATGTTCCAATTATTAATGGCTGTCTGCAGCTGTTTCTTCTCATTTTGAGTCATGCCACATCAGCAAATGGAGGTCCCAAAAGCTCTACTCTATCAACTTCATTAATGTCAGTGATCAATGGAGAAAAGATGGAAATTGTCAAATATTTAATTTTACTTGCATCCACAATCAACATCCATGGAAGCAGCAATCAAGAAATCAGATTATATATTGCACTGGGAAAATCTGCTGCAAAAGAACTCTTTCAAGTGTTAAAGAGCAAAGATATCACTTAGGGGACTAAGTTGTGCCTAACCCAAGCCATTGTATTTTCAGTCACCTCATATGCATGTGAAAGCTGGACAGTGAATAAAGAAGACTGAAGAAGAGTTGATAATTTTGAACTGTGGTGTTGGCAAAGAATATTGAAAATACCATGGACTGCCAAAGAATGAACAAATCTGTCCTGAAAGAAGGGCAACCGGAATGCTCCTTTGAAGTGAAAATGACCAGACTTCGTCTCACCTGCTTTGGTCGTGTTGTCAGAGGGATCATTCTCGGAAGAAGGATATCATGCTTGGTAAAGTAGAGGATCAGCAAAAAAACGGGAAGACCCTACACAAAATGGACTAACACAGTGGTTTCAATGATGGACTGAAATACAGGAAGAATTGTGAGGATGGCACATGACTGGCCAGTGTTTGTTCTGTTGTACATAGGGTTGCTGTGAGTCAGAGATAACTTGATACACATAACAATAACAACAACAACAACTTTGGACATGTTGTCAGAAGAGACTAGTCCCTGTAGGTTGACATCATGCTTGGTAAAATAGATGGTCAGGGAAAAAGAGGAAGACCCTCAATGAGATGGATTGACACAGTATCTGGAACAGTTAGATCAAGCATAGCAATGATTGTGAAGATGGTACAGGACCAAGCAGTGTTTTGTTATGTTGTACATGGGGTTGCTATGAGTTGAAAGTAATGTGACAACACAAAACAACATACACATGCAAAAGCTGGACAATAAATAAGGAAGATTATGATGTTGGTGAAGCATATTGAATATACCATGGACTTCCAGATAAACTAATACATCTATCTTGGAACAAGTACAGCTAGAATACTTCTTAGGAGCTCTGGTAGCATAGTGCCTAAGGCACCTGACTGCTAACCAGAAGGCTGGTGGTTCAA
>NW_006921610.1:472961-498137 GCF_000298275.1 Orycteropus afer afer
CTTGTTGAACTTTGCTACTAGTGCTAGAGCAAGATGATATCTCATTGTTTTGATTTGCATCTCTCTAATAGCTAATGATTGTGAGCATTTCTTCATATGTTTGTTGGCCACTTGGGAAAAAGATTTTTAAAGTTAATTCTAGTCCAAGACCATGATTTGGTAGAATTTTGGAGATTGAGGGAGTGTCTAGCAGACATGGAAAATAATGGAGTTACTTAGTTGATTAATAAATCCGACTTTGGGTGACCATGATACCTTTCATAAAACAATTTATTTGTAGTAGTTTTCTTGATGCTATTTTGAATCTCAGATGTATAAATGAAAATATTATTTGGGATATAGGTGAAATAGAAGTGATAGAAAAGGATAAAGAGTAAAACAAAGATAAAATAAGGAAACAGCATGACACTAAGGGAAGGAAAGATGCTGCCATTAGAAAGCACTTCCACACAATGAAATCTATTAGAGCAGGGAAAGTTCTCCTGAGGGAAGTATAGAAGTCTCATGGAGCAAGTCATTTGAAATGGATTAGACAAAATAATAAAAAATGGCAGTAAGAGAACAGTCCCTCAAGAGAAAGAAAGGGGTGGGAGGTTGATTAGATAATCTAATAGAGCTATCTCATCTTTAAATTTCTATGATTCTAAAATTCTGTAAGATTTTTAGACAGTTTCATCACCCAATGGAGAGACTTCAATTTTATTTTTTATGGCATATCTAATAGTTGAACAGCAGTGATCCTACAATCTTGGCCTGAGTTGCTCCCTGGGGCTTGGATTTCTGGCACAGAGCTAACTATAGCTCTAACATAAACCTCAATGAAACCAATAATTACAAAGTATTCCCTGTGCAGGATTTCCATCAGACATCTAAGGCTCCTATCAGCACTGCTAATGTAGAATTATTGAAATTTAAATCAGAAGTGTTTATCCAACACTGTGATGAGATAAAGTGATTTGAGACTGCTTATCATGATTAAGGTTGCAGATTGCAGGTTATTATTAGGATGAAAAAGGAATAGGAAATTAATGAGAAGAAAACCAAACATAGGTTCGTATTACCGGAAAAAAAAAGATTGTATCTTGAATGCAATTAATGCACTAAAATGAGTGTAGTATTCTCTTGTTTGCTCACATTAATCACTTTTATAACTGAGGACGTGCATGGATATGACATAATGCCTCAGGGCCAAATGACTTGCCATGGAAACAAAAACAAAACCCTGAGCTGTCTAAAATCTCTCACAGAGCTTCTCTTAGGTAGGAAACCATTATTAGTCAATAAAGCGAAGGTCAAAGAGAAATTTCACAAGGATAAATGGTTTAACATTGAGCTGAACATTAAATCTGTATTTCAGACATTTTCACAGACTAATTTTTAACTCTTATACAAAAACGTCATCTCAGGGAGATATGTTTTTTCCCAAGACTTATATAACCTGTAATTTTAATGGAAAAGTTATTTGCTATGACTGATGTATTTACTATTTACTAAGTTATTTACTATGCTGATGTATTCAGAATTTTCTATCTATTACTCAAAGTTATAAAGAATATTGTTGATCGAGCCTACCAACACATAATGACTTACCTTTAACATCATGTGTGTAACTTACTGTAACAAACTGTCAATGCCTTTGTTTTCAAAAGTTCTATATATCTTTCAAATATTTGTAGATATGCTTTAAATTCCAATTAGAAAATGATCCCCTTCAGTTTAGATATCTCATTCATCCAATAACCATGTTAAATGATACATCACAACCAATCCACAATGTGTACTATATGGAAGGAAAAACTAAAAACAAGCCTTAACCAAGATGAACTGATTTTTTTTTTTTTTTTTTCTTTTCGGTCAGTGACATCGACACTGTAGTGTGGAAATTTTCGACTGAGTTCCAGTAATCAATATTCTCTTTTCTATAATATTAGGTAAAGCAATTTTTTAGCTCATTTACTACAACTGCTTTTCAAAGGGATTTATTTTTATGTTAAATCATGCTAATTTATTCCCTTATATATAAAAGTATTCTGAATATCTAATAAAAGATTTCTTCATTGTTTTGTTTGTAAATAGTTTTAAGTATCCAGGCAAAGTAACATCCTCATGAAATTTACATTCTAATGAGGAAGAGAGATGAAAAATAAACAAACATATAATTATATAACATCAAGTGGGCAAAGATAATCTTATAATGAATAATGAAGCAGTGTGGTTAGTGTGGTGGAGAATGCATTTATAGATCAGGTTACAAGAAATAAGTGCCTGATGAGCAGGCATCTGAATGAAGTGAGCAAAGGAAGCCATGAAAACTTCTGCTAGAACAGGTTTCAGCTGTTGTTTTGTTGTTGTATGCCGTCAAGTCAGCCCTGACTCATAGTCGAGTCAGAAGTTCCGACTCATAGTGACCCCTCCTTGGGTTTCCAAGGCAGTTATCACTATGAAAGTATGATTGCCCAACCTTCCTTCCGAGGAGTGGCTGGTGGGTTTGAAACGCCAGCCTTCTGGTTAGCAGTAAAGTGCCTTAGGCACTATGCTACCAGAGCTCCTAAGGACAGCAAATGCAAAGGGCCTGAGTTGGAAGCTAACAGCATGTTTAAGCTATGATAGGGTTAAGTACTCAGCTGCTAATCAAAAGGTTGGTGGTTTGAACCTACCTAGTGGCTTCATGGGAGAAAAACCTGGCAATCTGTTCCTGTAAAGATTAAAACCAAACTCATTGCCACTGAGTTGATTCCAACTCATACTTACCTCTATTGGGTTTTCAAGACCGTAAATCTTTACAGAAGCCGGCTGCCTCATCTTTCTTCCATGGAACAGCTGGTGGATTTGAACCACCAACTTTTGGGTTAGCAGCTAAATGGCTTAACCACTACACCATTAGAGCTCCTAGAAAACCCTATAGAACAGTTCTATTCTCTCATATGGGATTGCTATGAGTTGAAAATATAATTGATGTTGTTTAGCAACAACAACAAGTAATTCAGAATGGAAGAAGGACAGGAAGTAAGGCAATAAATATTAAGAATTAATGTCAAAGGCCAAGCATGGAGTCTGCCCATGTAGACCTTGTAAATTGAATGAAGGCTATGTCACAAGGAAATGGTTAGGAAGGGGTTTTCTCTCTAGCAGAAAAAGAAAGACAGTGTTTCATATATGCAGATACATAGGTATACATAGCTCAATACTGGGTTGGCTCATACATTTTCCGTCTATTTAGCATTGATTCTCTCTGGTGAACACAGCATGTATAATAAATCTATAAATAAATTGAAAAGAAGGACACAGATGAAAGCTAATTGCACAATCAATATTAATGTCTAATGCAATTTTAAAAGGAAAATAAAAAACTGAACAAAAAATGCAGATCATGTTGGTATTACCAACATAGCTCTTTGGAGCGGAGTTAGCTGTTCAGGTTTTTTTTTTTTTTTTTTTTAATTCTAGGGTATTCTTTATAGCAGGATTAATATAATGTATGTCACCTTGTTAGAACTGAGTTATATTTCAAAGATATATTTAAAAGCCGGGAATTTCTTCCTTGAAGAGGAAAAAAGAACATATAGGAAAATTGTTTGTGGAGACTTTGAAGAAAATGTTTATAATGAATATAATTCAAAAGACTTATGCAGTTCAAACTTTCATTATCGTCCTAACTCCTGGGGGACAGCACTAGATATTCTTGGTCACCTGACATGCTATAAGTACACAAGACTTGCTTCTGTGTAAATCACAGGGTCTGCTTTAACTGACTTACCTAGTTATGGTTGTATTCTTTTCCATAATTACTTTTTGGATCTCAAAGTATTATTTGTTAAATTCTTGTTTTCATGGTAAATCCTTTGGCTAACATTTTATTTTTGTGAATTAAAGATCTTGAAATCTTCCTGGGTAACCTCTTTCACAGTAAAGTACATGGTGCCTCTGGTTACATATTTTCACTTTAAGATCTTTGAAAGCATTTTACTGGGAATGGTGAATGGAAAGTGAGCAAAAATAATTTTATAAACTTAATGTATACCTTAACCTCTTTTAATTTCATATCATACAAATCCTTTGGTATTTATATCATTAGTATCTATACAATACCTTCTATATATGTGAAAGATTTGTGAGTAATTTATAGCTTTACATATTACCCCTGGCATAGAGCTGCATCATCTCATTTCAAATGTCACACACACTCATACACACACACAAACAGTCCCAAAATTTAACTAAAAAATGTGCTTTAGGGAATAAATTTGGCAGAAGTCTTGAGGAATTAACGACAGGATAGAAGAGAATGTGATGAGACTAGAATTAGAAATGTTCAGTTCAGGAGAAAGGTAGCAAGGTCAAGCACTAAAATAGTCAGTGGCAAATATGTAGATAGCACAATCAGCTAATTAAGATACACATTATAAAAATCACCACAAGTTGTCACTATTTATCTGAGGCATGTAAACCAATCTGAGAACACACTATTATAGAGACGATGTATTTTTCTCTGATTCAGTAGGTGTGACATCCACTGTTCTTTATATGTGAGGAAGATGCCAGTTGCCACCAGCACAATCCCTAACTCAAACCCTGTCCCATTCTTAATATTTTGTTCTTAGCAAAAATTATAAGATCAATCAAATGAGTTATATATTTTAATTCACCAGAAAATATCAAGATCAAACAGGACATTAATTCATGTTGTACTGAACAAATTGTAAAACTGATTCCAAATAGTAACAAATTTATTTTCAACAATGGCAAATTAACACATATATTTAAACCTATGTCTGATCATAAAACACTGTGAGATAAAAGGAGAAAAATAAATAAACCTTTAGATCCTAATGAATTAATTTCCACTGAATAAAGCCTGAGAAGAAACAGAGTATGGAAAGGCCAGTCCAAAAGACTCCATACTTGATGCAAAAGTTCATTTGAGAAACAAGTGGAGCAGATCTCAGGGGGTGACAAATAACAGGCTCTGTCTTAGAGAGGTCATGGTGTGATAGGTGTACTGTGGTTTCCAACAGCTACCCTTCAAGGGCACCAGACAGTGGAGGTTTCAGATAGCTTTCTGTGGTTTGCACTTGAAAAAGACCCCTGTGCCAGACAGTAAGTGGGGCATGGCTGCCAGCTGGTTATTAATGAGGGCAAACTGGCTAGAAAAAAAAAAGATGGGATGTCTCTCCCTGACTACTAAATATATGAAAGAAACTCTTCAGGCATCCAACATAGTGCTTGGGAGTGTGAGTTCCAGCTACTGACTAGCTAGGTTAACTGGTTTGTTTAATGAGTTAGTCTTAGTAACAGTGGTTCCTGCAGTGAAAAACAGGAATGATGCTACTACTTATTTACTGAGTTAATAGAGACACTGGATGTAAAGCACTAACATACATCAGACACACAGGAAGTGCTTAGTAAATGTAGTTAAGATTATTATCATTCATAATATTTATAATAAAGCTTTGACTCTAGCTTTTCCATCTTCACTTTCTGGCAATTTGATAAATGACCTGGCCAAGTAGAAGCATTCAAACTAATTTCTGACTTCTCCATTCCGTTATGTGAGAACAAAAATAAAAATAAACTTATTGTATATCTCACATCAACTCTCAATATTGTACTATGTCTATATCAATGAGAAAATAGAAAATATATCAAATATGAAAGGACAAATACTTTCATCTGAAAAAGATTCAAAATCATTTTCTTGCAACAAAATCAATTTACTACAAGAAGTAGGAAATAATGTTAGAAAAACTAGTTTCTAGTTTGTTTTCTCAACAGAACTTGAAAGATCCTATAGCTTTCAGAAGAGAGCACTCATGAATTAATAATGATACACTACCAAGTCTGGATAGAGATTTTTGTAAAGATTTAAAATCAAAACTGTATACATTGTATTATAATTTGTGTCCCTTATCTTCTTTATCTTCCAACAAATTTGACACATGCCATGTCCCTCACAGTATCATATAGCAGTTTGGCAAAATTTCCTTGATTGTATATTAATGCCTGTCTGGGTCTGAAGCTATATGGAAAATCAGTTTACCAAAGTGAAAGGATAATAATAAAAAGAAACTACTAAGCTTTTTATTAGAGTTGCATTACTTTTAGAGATGCAGTTTTACCTAGTAATAACTTCTCATCCAGGACAAAGGCATTCAGATGTTCTTTTATACAATGATCAGTAAATAAACATTTATGAAAGGAAAAAAAATGAAAGTCACTCTATTTTTTTTCAATTTTTGTAATATTCTTTAAATACTAAAACCAAACACATTATCATCAAGTCCATTCTGACTCATAGGGACCCTATAGGACAGAGTAAAACTTCCCCATCGGGTTTCCAAGATGTAATCTTTATGGGAGGGTATTGTCACATCTTTCTTTTGCAGAGTGGATGGTGGTTTTGATTTTTCAATAAGCAGCCAAATGGTTAAACACTACATCAGTAGGCTCCCATGCTCTTCAAACAGGTCCTAAATATTTTCAAGTTTATTCCTACTTATTTTGTGATTTTGCTACTTGAAATATTTTCCCCTTACAGATTTTTTCTACTTTTTTTTTAGTTGTTAGTGTTTTGTAGGAAGAATGGGTAAAAACGGTTAATGCACTTAGCTGCTAATCAAAATGTTAGTTTGTAGTCCATCCAGAGGCACCTCAAAAGAAGGGCCTGGTGATCTACTTCTGAAAAATCAGCCAATGAACAGTCTCAGGAGGGGCGTTTTGGCAAGATGGCGGAATAGTCAGACAAGCTACATAGACTCTGCAACAAAACAGTGAGAAACCAATTGAAACCGATGCAGAAAATGATCCTGGAACCCTGACCTTTGAAGGCAAGGATAAAGAAGTGGATTGAATACCAACTAGTAGAAGAACCTGAATGAAAACAATGAGCAAGGAGACAAATGGAGCTGTAGACTGCCAGCTGTCCTGAGGGCACAACCATTTTGATTATATCCCGGTTGTTATGTGCCATCCATTCGGACCTGACTCATAGTGACCCCTCCTTGGATTTCCAAGGCAGTATCACTATGGAAGTAGATTGCCCAACCTATATCCTGTTGTTGTTATGTGCCATCGAGTCGGCCCCGACTCATAGCGACCCCTCCTTGGGTTTCTGAGGCAGTATCACTACGGAAGTAGGATTGCCCAACCTTCCTTCTGAGGAGTGGCTGGTGGGTTTCAACCGCCAGCCTTCTGGTTAGCAGTCAACTGCTTTAGCCACTATGCTACCAGAGTAGCAACCTAAGAATCAGCTCTGCTCACTAAAGACTGCATAGGCAAGGACTGTATTGGTGCCTGACAACCAAAAAGGAAAACAACAAAGAAGGAAACAAACAGAACTGTGGACTGTAAGCAATTGTCCTGATGAAGCAGCCATTTTGAATATTTGCAAGTGGCATGCATGACTTTTTTGAATATACGCAAGTAGCATTCTTAACTGGATGGCCACATAGGGGTGAGCTCTGCTTTCCAAGGACAGCACGGGCAGCTGCATTGGAGGCTGACAACATGTAAGGTGTGATATTCCCCACATTACTCATATACCTCACACCCTTGGTGAACAGAGGTGTGGCCATCCTCTGCCTCCATCCACCTTCTTGACCAGCAGGAATTCCATCCTGGTCTGTGCCCTGACAGATTCTGGGTGCCACGCTCCACTCCCAACAGTTTTGGTTTTGATTGCTTGTTTATAAATTATTCTTTTCATCTCCTTTGTTTCTTACTTTTTGTTTTCCCCCTCATATCCCTTGTCCTTGTTTTCTTTTCTCTTTTTCTTTCCCTTTTACCTGGTTCCCTTTTTTTTCCCCCCTTCTTGGGGTTCTTCCCATCCCTTGCTTTTCCTTTTGAAGTCTTCCTGTTTTTTTTTTATTATTATTATTATTATTCCTACTATTCTTTTGGCCCCAGGGGATGGCCTAAGGCCTCAGGCAGTCACCTGCCACCCCCAAGGCTGGCAGTTCAAACCCACCAGCCACTCCCTGCCAGGTAGCTGGACAGTCTCTTTAGGAGCTCTGGTAGCATAGTGCCTAAGGCACTTGACTGCTAACCAGAAGGCTGGCGGTTCAAACCCACCAGCCACTCCTCAGAAGGAAGCTTGGGCAATCTACTTCCACAGTGATACTGCCTCGGAAACCCAAGGAGGGGTCGCTATGAGTCATGGCCGACTCGATGGCACATAACAACACTATTCTTTTACTCTTGTTCTTTTCTCTCATTCCTTTTAACTGGATATTGTGGCTTTTGTTTTCTCCTTTTCTCACCATCTTTTTTCTATCCTTTTTTAAAATATTTTGAATTTTCTTTCTCATTTATTGCATTACATTGTTTTCATTTGTTTTTGCAATTGTTCCTCTTTGCTTATGCAGATTAATTTTTTTTTTTATCTCTTTTTTTTTTGGTTTGGTGTTTTATTTATTTATTTACTTATTTAATTTTGTTAGACACTCTAGTGGCATAGTGCCTAAGGCATTTATTTGACTGCTAACCAGAAGGCTGGCTGTTCAAACCCACCAGCCACTCCTCGGAAAGAACATTGGGCAATCTACCTTCACATGGTGATACTGCCTGGGAAACCCAAGTAGGGGTCACTATGAGTCAGATCCAACTCAAAGACAGTGGGTTTAGTCATCTTTGAGTACACCTGCTCCTTAATTATCAGCTATCAAGAAATCAGAAGTTGGGAAATCAGGCATTATATCTCACTGGGCAAATCTTCCACAAAAGACCTCTTCTAAGTAACTGTTAAGAAGCAAAGATGTCTCTTTGAAGAAGCTACAAAAATTTGTCTAATCTCTGCTTGCTAGTTACGTAATGCTGGATTTTCAAGTATTCGACAAAAAAATAAATAAATCCTGTGGAGAAGACATAACTTTAGAAAGTAGTTATTGCTCCATATGAGTACAAGGTTAAGATTGCTTTAGGGTTCAGCACAAAGTTTTCAAACAGACACAATTGATCTCTCCATCTAATAGAAAAGCAATGAATAAAGGAAAACCTCAAGATCTTTCTGTGTTAAAAAAGAGCTAAAGCAAAAGAGCATTCAGTTTCAAACACAATACCTGTTCTTGGTCTTGTGTGAACATTTCTGATAATTCCTTCTGCTAACAATTCACTTTTCCTCTCAACTTGGTAATTAGTCTGATCATTTTATTTAATTAGCTAACCATCTAGTCTAGTCATTTTCAAAGTACATCTTCTCCTCACTTATCAGATATATCATTATCCAACATTTCATATCTATGGAAATAGTGAAAAATCTACTAGCTGACTATTTTGCACATTAATGACACACATCTGGTAGTAGCTAATGCTAAGGTGTGAGGTGACAATGATACTGACTTTGATTGTTATAAGGTTGTACACCTACATGGCTGGGCCATGATTCTCAGTGGTTGGTCACTTATGTAATGATGTAATTTGGCAGTTATTTAATAATGTATTTGGTAGTCATGTAATCACTTTGTGATCTGATGTGGTCATCCTCATTTTTCCCATAACACCAATTTTCACATTATGACCTGGTCTTTGAAAAATAACTATGTCAATATGTGAGGAGTGGGTGTACTCTTCTAGCTGAGATAATTCTCTCTTCTCCTCAGTTTTCTGCCTAGTGACATGAAGTGCCAATCTCCCCAATATACTGGGAAAATCCCTTCTCTCTTAGGACCAAGGGAAAGAATGAGATCATTTATCAGGAACTGTAGATCCTCTTCCTATTGCTACCTATAGTTATCTAGGATTGCCTGTATCTGGGAGAATCCGCTGAGGTGAGGGGGTTAAGGAGAGACGGGTTATGTACTTCTATTGCTCCAGTTTGATCAGCTGATCCCAACTGACATTAGACTGAACATTTATAGTCTAACAGCAGTGCATTTTTTGCAACAAAGGCCATTGGACACTTGGCCAATAGGCAAGGTGTCCAACAGACATTTCATGCCCCTTTTCATCCTTAGATTTCTGGTATCATTAGCAAGTGGGAAGATTTAAAAAAAAAAAAAAATCCACTGGGAAAGACCACTGACTCCATCTACTTCACCTTCCCCTGCCCTAAAAATTTTAATAAAACACTGTGGTCACTGAATGTGGCTGTTTTTGAAAAGATCTGCCTCTTCTGCATAGAGTGCTGGGTAATGGCTGAGACAAAATATTAGAAGGGATTATACAGACACTTTGAAAATTTGAAATCATTCCTGGCCATGATGTTTCTCTCTTTTCCTAACAATCTGCTCAGGCCAGCCTAGTTGGTACTCCCTGCACAGCAGCCTGGCCAAAACATGGCTTATGGAATGAAAGCACAATTACTTTTGTTGGATTGATATGGTCCTAAGGTCATGGAGATAATTATCACTAGGTTGAGTGCATTTATCCTTAATGGGAGCCCATGAGGGGCAACATAGATATATATTGCATCTCAACAAATTTTAGTAAAATGTCCTTATCCTTCTTGTATCTGACTGAGTGAACACAGATGATGATTAGACTAAAGTTGAATTTATTGTTACTGGACCAAGTCACACCAATTTTGTGTTAGTATGCGGAAAGCAACAATTCTGATACCAGGAGTGGGAACATTTCAGAACCCAAGATGAGTATTAATGAATAATTTGTCTTTTAGGGTCACTCCGTAGCCTTCCTCATAATGGTAAACATCCTGGTGCAGCTCTCCCAAAGGCTAGCATGCTGCTTAAATTTAAATGTCTCCTGCATCTGCCATCCTCTGACAAAAGGTGCTGACTCTTACTTAATCCCTATTCTCCTATACCTTAAAGGGATCAATCAGATATATTAGGGATCAGTTCTAGCTCCTTTATCTCCCACCAAAAATCATATTCAACATGTCTTCCCTTCCCCTTCCTACCTCCATCACTGAGACATTTCATAGGATAGATGAACACCATCTGACTGATGGTGTAGATAATTAGAATAGGACAGAATCATTGTCCTCTAGCAATCCATTCAAAGGCACAG
Source organism: Orycteropus afer afer (assembly GCF_000298275.1). Taxonomy (NCBI): domain Eukaryota; kingdom Metazoa; phylum Chordata; class Mammalia; order Tubulidentata; family Orycteropodidae; genus Orycteropus; species Orycteropus afer. The sequence continues at coordinate 483,924 of NW_006921610.1, forward strand.
GCTGAACTGAATTGGAAATTCTAAGGTTTACCAGCTATATACATGGCCGTGGTGGAGGTACTGCCAACTTATGTTCTATGATTTATGGAGTTGACACGTGGGTGATCAATTGTAATGAACATTTTTCTGTACTACTTGTAGAACCACAAAAACTAGTTGCTCTTGAATTTAAACTAACTCGTGGTGACCTCAAATGTATAAGAGTAAAACTGTGCCTCATAGGCCTTTGGTGGCTAATTTTTTGAAGTCAACCTCCAGGCCTTTCTTTAGAGGGCCTCTGGATGGTGTAGGGCCTCATAGTTTATGTGTATTGTTTTGGTGATCATCCTCCAATGGAAGCCATCTGGTTAGAACAATTGTTAAGAAATGTGTTTCTCACTTTAGATGAAATTAGCAATGACACCACCTTAGACACTGAAGGCATTTAAGTCAACCTCAAATCATTGGCTAGCACTGTTACGGAAAATAGTATTACCCTATGCTTTTCTCTTTCAAGTCCTGCTGTACTTGGATTAATTCCTTTGGCCAAGTAGAAGAGTCAATTCAGAGACATAAAGAGAAAGCCATATGTCTTTCTACAGTAGACCTTGATATGAAATGTGTTCAGGTAGCAGAATCTAAGATCCAAAGGGAATGTTTGAGGTCAGTACTACACATTGGCACCCTCCTGCTGCTCAGAGTCCTGTTGATGATAGAAACCTTAATTAAGTGATTTAAGAGACAAGTTGAAGTTGTTTAGGTTCATTCTCTTTAGATCAGATTAACCAGTATAACCTACGAAGTGGCAAACTCATGTGAAAACAAGAGTTTGTCCAAAAAAGGTGTATTAACAAGGGACACATTTTGAAAGAAGCAGTCTTCCAGGGCTTTGAACATCTCTGCATGTTCTTGTTGAATGCCTCAGACTGAAAAGTTTAGCAGTCCTCTAATTCTGAGCAGTTTTTCTAGCTGGTCACATCAGCAACTAAGTAGTTCAAGTCATCCACAGTGTGACAACCATGTAACTGTTCACTCCCCCGTGGGAGGGCATCTGCTTATTTTCTGTTTGCTACAGTGTTGTCTAACAATTTTTTGCCTGCTCAAAAAGTTCTGGCCCTTGGCCCTTGGTTCCTCAGCTGTAAAGCAAGTCCACAACGCATGTAGCATCCATCTGGGCCCATCATGCTGCTCCAGCGAGAACTGAAAATCATGAAGGACAGACACGAATATAGTGATGCTCACATGGCTTCCTGTGCCATAAGTTATGAAGTTTCTTGTCCCTGACCTATGTCTTCTGCCTTCTTAGCTGACTTCTTAGCTTGCAAGTAGAGTGAAATAAGATTTCAGTAACTTTACACTTCTTGACAGAAACCACATGCATTTTGTTTATGATATAATTTTATGTTACTTATGCTATTTATGCAACTCATAATCATCTTCCTATTTTACACAATGACTTGAATGTATCCTCAAAATGTAACAAAAGGCACACTACCTAGAAAGTTGTTGGACTAGGATCTGACTTAGCCCTGTGGATGCAAACCATATTCTTTTAACTGCTCTCCTATATGTCTGAATATTCTGAAGTAGAATAAAAACATTGGGACATTTTGTATTTTATTTAATATTTTTTTCCTTGTCTTCTTTATATAACTCATTAAATATCAAATTTTTCAAAGTCCTATTTTCTGATTTAGTAATCACTTCTAAATTTTACAACTCTGACCCCAATTCCCTTTAATTTGCATATAATATATAAACTTTTTCAAAACTAACCTATTTATTTAATTATAACATATTCATATTATATATCATAATCTACCACATAAACTTAAAAATAGGTAAAAATAGGTTGGCTCAATAACAAAAATAACTCAAGTCCAATTATATTATAGCATTTTAATTGAAAAGTCCCAGAAATTCTAAATGCCGAGAAATTTGCAAAGAATAAAATATAACCTTTTAGCTACTTTGTTCCCACTCAAATTGCAATTCATATCATATGCTGACTTTGAAATTATCCTTGTACTACCATTCATAAATCAATAAGGAAGAAAGAAAAAATTTAAATCACTTCAAAATGTTACAAAAATGTTTTCTGAAATAGAAAAAGAAAAAAAATGACTTTCAGATAAGCTATTTATGATTACAATATAAGTCACCTTCGTAACACTTCCCCTTTATATTACTTAGCCTAAGTGACTATCCAACCACACATACCATTCATGTATTTGACTTACCCCAAGCTGATGGCACTGCTTTTCAAGCACAAGATTTCAGAGTTCTGAGAACATTTCAAAATTTGAAAGCCTAGAATTTTATTAAATATGATTTTGTACAAAACATTTTTTGATCATTGGTTTTATTTGCAAATTGGTAAAAAATAATACCTACTTCAAATAATTGTCTTTTAGACATCAAAAACAAACAAACAAATGAAAAAAAAAAAAAAAAACCTCACTGCTTTCAAGTCAGATCCCATTCTTAGTGGCCCCTCCTTGGGTTCCTGAGGGGTATCACTATGGAAGTAGGTTGCCCAACCTTCCTTCCAAGGAGTGGTTGGTGGGTTTGGACCTCTAGCTTTCTGGTTAACAGTCAAATGCCTTAGGCACTGCGCCACCAGAGCACAGTGAATAATACATGAAAATGGATGATACTTGGAAATAGCACTAGATATATAATTAATAAATACATTGAATCCTTATTAATCATTTTTGTTGTGTGTTGTGTGAACCATTTTGGTTTAAAATCACTTTATAAAGGAAAACAGACCAAGGCTTGATATGGAGATTGAAACGACTTGACGGCACTTAACAACAACAACAACAAATGTTAAGTGCATTTGAAAAATCAGTGGAAAGTCAATAATTTATCAACACTACCTTCAGAATTACTCCTTATAACACAGTTGTATGAAGATGGATTGAGGTATAAAACTATTGTGCTGAAAATCATATGACCATAAATAGAAAAAATAGATTGTGAATAACTGAGGTTGAATTATTTCTTCATAGCCATGGCTTATTGTGTTTGTGGTAAAGAAGTAGGAATGTGGATCATTTCATTGTGAGGAAAAAGTAGTCTCCTACATACAAGGATATACATGATTCAAAGACAAATTTAATCTTTTAATCATTATGTCAGTATACTTAAAGGATACAATCAGGATTAGAACATGCATTCCACATTTTCTTAGTCTTTCTTGGATGCTCTCAAAATTTACTCAAAAACATAAACCCCTGACATTATTGCCCTGAGTTAATATTTAAATGTTAAGCCAAAAATATTCCCTGAACTCTTCTTAAAACCACAAAATAGTTTAGCTTAACAAGTAAAGAATGTCTGCCTTGAGTATTGCACTCCTTTAAGACCTATGTATATGGGATGAAATTTACAACAGCAACTCAGAAGATTAGATAGGAAAATGAGGGGGGCAGGTTATGTTACAAAGGGAGGAACAACTTAGAAAAGGAGAGTAGAATGTAGTCAGGGTCATTGAATTCTAAATGCAGAAATTGTTGACTTGGTATATGTTCTACTGTACATATTCTTAATAAAAACAAAAAGTCAAATAAATGATTTAAAAAAATACAGAAGCAAAAAACACAATGGGACGCACATCTGTGAAAACTAACAATATCAGTTGAAACCATATATAACAGGACCAAGGAGCCACAAGGACCAAAGGTGAGACAGCCATAACCATGCTCAGGATCCAAGCCATGTTGAATCATGCCTTCCACATGACCAACCCTCTTCTGCCCCAATAGTACTCTCTACATCACTGTAGATGTAGACAATAGGACTACAAGAAGACTCAAGGCACAAAGCAACAGGGAAACTGTTGCTACATCCAAAGATAAGGAGCTCAGGTGGTACAGTGGTTATAGTATTCAGCTGCTAACATAAAGGTCAGTGTTTCAAACCCACAAATTGCTCTACAGGAGAAAGATAAGGAAGTCTGATTCCATAAAGATTAACAGCCTTGGAAACCCTGTGGGGGCAGTTCTAGCCAGTTTTGTCCTACAGTGTTGCTGTGAGTCAGAATTGACTCAACGGCAGAGTGTTGGGTTCACCGAAAGACAGGAAAAACATTTGAAACCTCACGTCATAGCTGGTAGCTTCCTTTTTACTCTGAACTACAGTCAGAATCAAATAGCCAGAGCAGGGGAAAAAAAAAATAAACTAAGAAAATAGTAATTCTATAGATGCAAACTATATAATGTCCACTATAAAAATAGGTCTAAAGCTGTTTGTGGTTGTTGTTCCATTATGTTTTAATTCTAGGTATAATATGAAAGGCAGAATATTCTAGGCAAGGAGGAGTGTGCCCATGGCTATGTACAGGGTTAGCAGACATACATATTTGTATGTGCTGTAGGAATGTCCAGGTGTATATTAGAGCTGACAAGGAGCAAGGTTGTGGTATCTCCTTGGCCATAGCCAGCTACCCAGAAGGAGCGAGTAGTTGGATCTGTGGGCTTGGGACCATGATCACAGGGGACATCAAGCTCAATTGCATAATGTACTACACAAAAACACTGCTCCACATCCTACTTTGGTGAGCAGCAAATGAGATCTTAAAAGCTTTCAAGTGGCCATCTCCATGCAATGATGGGTCTCTCCTCATTCAGAGCAAAGAATGAAGAAAGACAATTAGTCCAAGGGACTGATAGACCATGCAATCCTCAGCCTTTATGACCATGTGACCAGAAGACATAAATGATGCCCAGCTACCACTGTCAACCACTTGGAGGAGATTGGTGCAGAAGACCCTGAAGAGAGTGGGAGAATAATGCAGAACAAAAATCCAAATCATTAAAAAAAAAAAAAAATCAGGATTGCTGGTCTGATAGAGCCTGGTAAGAGCCCTGAGACTTTGGCCCCTAATTACCCTTCAGTTCTGGAACTGAACTCTCCTGTGGCTTCCAGGCAAACAATAGACAGACATATGGGGTAAATATTTACATCAGGTAGATAAACTCCTTGGTGCAATCAATGGTGGAAGAACAGAAGGGCAGTGTTTTCACAGACAGCTAGCTCAGGGGGAGGGAGTGCAGGGGGGAAGGATATAGGAAAAAAAGAAAAAAGAAGAAAAAGAAAGAAATGGAGAATATTCCAGCAGCCTGGGAAATTGGAATCAGATAGACACAATTTCTACCTGGCACCAAAAGTTAACAATTGATATGTATATTCCATTTCAGAGATGAGTAAACAGAAACAAATCAATGAAAAGTACAAATGAAAATATTATATGTATATGGATTGCCATAATTACAAATGACATAAAAATTAAATTTGCTAAGACCTATACCTCTTACAAATTATTAGTCATTATCCTAAACAGTTAACACATAGTAACTCAGTTAATCTTAAAAAAAAAAAAATCCTCCATAGCAAATAATGGTATTTTTATATCCATATTACAGATCAGGAAAATGAAGCCCAGAAAGATTAATGTAAGTAATTTTCCTAAGTTATGGTCTGACTGGAGTAGGTAAACGTGGGATTTAAAGACTCTACAAACTTAAAATCCTTCTGAGGAGTGGCTGGTGGATTTGAACCACCAGACTTCTTGTTAGTAGTCAAATGCCTTTAGGCACTACACCACCAGTGCTTCCCTACAAACTTAGCATTAATTTTATATTCTATATGTGAACTTTAAAAAAAAAAAAAAAAAGTAAAAATGTCTAAAACACTTAATGGATGCCTCCTCCCACTCAGATGGTGGTCAGACAGACAGGAGGTCTGATGGGGACAGGAAGATAACAGAAGCTTACTCCTGTGAAAAGGATGATACTGTCAGTGTCCTGCTTGGCATGGTCATTTTCCACAGCTGCACTTTTATATTTTTTACTTAAAAAAAAAAATCTATACAGCAAACAGATACTTCCTCTAAAGTAATTATAAAATAGCATAGCAGTAATTTTTTTTAAAGTAGAAACAGAAGGCAATTCAGAAAATAATTGTTTAGCATCATTAAAAATGTCAATCTACAAGACAAAATGTTATGAAATAGGAAAATGGACCATAAGGAGAAGACAAGCTAGGATGAACAAGATATTATAAAGCCATTGACAGAAATAAGGGAAAAAATAAAAAATCCTAAATAATCAGATTACAATTAAAATTCTCCATTCCCTGGAGAAAGTTATCATGCTTGGTAAAGTGGAGGGTCAGCGAAAAAGGGGAAGGCCCTCAACAAGATGGATTGATGCAGTGGCTGCAATGACGGGCTCAGGTATAGCAAGGACTGTGGGCTGGCACAGGACCGGGAAGTGTTTCGTTCTGCCATACACAGGGTCACTACAAGTTGGATCCACCACAATGGCACTTAACAACAACAATTAAAATTCATATTGGAGGCAACAAAAGCATAATTAAAAACTGAAAATTAGTAGTGTAGAGGAAATACAAGATCCAAACATAGAAGAAAAACTACAAGAAATCTACAGATGTGGTGGAAAGAGAATAGATAACAAACCCATACTATCATTCTTCTACTTAACAAATATTCAATAAATATTTACCTTGGACTGCTCAAAATCTGAAACCTATCTTCTTTATAATCATGTATAGACTTTTTACAATTCATAAATTGAAAGAGGCAGAGCTCTTATTCTAATTTTGTTTAAATTTTAGTGGAATTCCAAGTGTCCCTGTAGAAGAAACTAGGAAAAAAAAAAATAATAATGACAGTAAACTTTCCAGAGCTAAGAGGGTACAGAAAAAAATCTAAACCTACAGATGAAAACATGGCACAAAAGACCACACAAACATAGGGTGAATGAACCCATATAGAGATATTTTCTTGACATTTTTATTTAAATTTTAAGAATAATGAATATATGATTTTAAGAGTTGTTATTGTTGTTGTTATGTGCCATTGAGTTGGACCCACCTCATAGCGACCCCTCCTTGGGTTTCTGAGGCAGTGTCACTACGGAAGTAGATTGCCCAACCTTCTTTCCTAGGAGTGGCTGGTGGGTTTGAACCACCGGCCTTTTGGCTGGCAGTCAAATGCCTTAGGCACTATACCACCAGAGCTCCTAATTTTAAGTGTAAAGTCTAGATATTTACAGTGCTGATTCATCACCTCTTTCAAGTCTTGGCACTAATGTCATCTTCTCATTGACTCTGTCTTAACCACCTGTATAAAATTATAACCAATCCACAACTCATTCTATCCTGCTCTATTATTTATCCTGAGCACATACTACATGCTACTACATAGGAGTCTCTGAATGTAGCAGATGTGCTTTAATTTTAATTAGCATGTCTGTTTGCTAACCAAAAGGATGGAGGTTTGAGTACACCTAGAAAAGCCTCAGAAGAAAGGTCTGGTGATCTACTTCCAAAAAAATCACCCACTGAAAACTTTCTGGAGTACTGTTCACACATACAGGATTGCCATAAGTCAGGATTGACACAACAGCACCTGTTTTTTTGTTTGTTTACTGATTAATGCACTACAAAATTTTCTACTTATTAAAATTAGTTGTTGTTGTTGTTGTTGTTATTATGTGCCGTTGAGTTGGACCCGACTCATAGTGACCTCTCCTTGGGTTTCCAAGGCAGTATCATTACAGAAGTAGATTGGCCCACCTTCCTTCCGAGGAGTGGCTGGTGGGTTTGAACCACCAGCCTTCTGGTTAGCAGTTCAGTGCCTTAGGCACTATGCTACCATTAAAACTAGTATGTACTCTATAAAGGATTTTTTTTTTTTTTTTTAATGATGTATGGTGATTACAGAAGCTATCTAGAGATGCTGCAACAGAAATACCACAAATGAGTGGCTTTAACAAACAGAAGTTAATTTTCTCACTGTTGAGGAGGCTAGAAGTTGAACTCAGGGTGCCAGTGCTAGGGCAAGCTTTCTCTCTCTGTCACCTACGGAGGACGGGGGTTGTTGATTTTGAGCTTCTGTTCCTGGGTAATCCTCATGTCGCTTGGCATCTCTCTTCCTCCATCTCTTCTTTTCTTGCGTATTTAACCTCTTTTATATTTCAAAAGACATTGATTTAAGAGACACTCTACACTAACACTGTCTCATTAACAAAAGAAAACTCACGCACAAATGGGATTATAACCACAGGTATAGGGGTTAGGCTTTACAACACATAATTTTTGGGGACACAATTCAATCCATAACAGTGACAAATACCATAAATCCCAAGAACAGAGAATAGTGCATGACACATATTAAGATGCCAATAAGTGTTCATTTAATTAACCATTTCAAGACTGAATTATTTTCTGCTTTGAATTTTTTGTTGAAACCATGTGCTTTCAGTAATAAAAGATATTTTAAATGAAATTTAAAAAATGACATAATATAGTTTTTGATACAATTACTGGGGCACAGAAGTCCTGAGGGATCTCTGGTACTGGTGTTTGCGGGATGGGGCCTATTTCTTCAGATATACATAGTTGTACAGGTCTCCATTGGATCACAGAAGACACTAAAAGTGGATATTATCTTCCCACTAAACCCCAGGCCACTCCTCGGAAGGAAGGTTGGGCAATCCTACTTCCGTAGTGATACTGCCTTGGAAACCCAAGGAGGGGTCACTATGAGTCAGGCAAACAACAACAACAAACCCCAGAGGCAGAAAGTGTAAATGGGTACTACAAGTTCCACAAGTCCTGAAATGGATAAGAAGTGAGGCACCCAGGCAGGGTGGGGTGGTTTAAACTCAGGAGGAAATAGCCTCAAGCACTTCACTTAGAGGAAAACCAGGATGTGGCTGGAATGGTAGACATCCAATGGCATCAAACAGTGAAGAAGGGACTTTGATTTTAAAAAATCCTGGATACAATTCTAGAGACAATAGGATTTAGGTTTTGAGCTCTCTAAAATAAAGGAAGGAATGTTTAAATCCAACATTCAAACGTTGAAAATATCTAGGACATGATTAGATGAGAAACATCCTTCTTCCAACCTCTTCCAACCTCTGCCTCTTCCCTCAACACTTTACCTCTAATTGCATAAAAATACTATGATTTATTTTCTTTTTTCTGTGCAGTCTGTCAACTCTAAAATTATACATATGTTGTTGTTAGGTATCGTCAAGTAAGCTCTGACTCAGTGACGTTGTGTTCAACAGAACAAAACACTGCCCCATCCTATGCCAGCCTCATAATCCTTGCTATACCGGAGCCTATCATTGGAACCATTGTGTCAATCCATCTCAATGAGGGCCTTCCCCTTCTTCATTGACCCTCCACTGTACCAAGCATGGTATCCTTCTCAAGGGAATGGTGCCTTCTGACAACATGACCAAGTAGGTGAGACAAAGTCTGGGCATTGTTGCTTCCAAGAAGCCTAACTTCTTCCAGAAAGTAGAATAACAAAGGAGGACTTGCCTTTCTTGATATCAAAACATAGTGATTAATATAATGTGACATTTGTGTGTAGGAATAAATCAATGAAAAAAATACAGTTCCTCAATATTGGAAACTGTATCTTGGAAAAATGAAACATGGCACTTGCTGCAGGATCAAAAAAGTGAAGATGATTAAAATATTCAGCTATATTCTGTGACTGTACCCTTCCTATTTAAGTAACAAACAGCAATAAAAGTACCCAAACCAAAACCAGACCAAACTCATTGCCGTTGAGTTGGATCCAAACCATAGCTACCCCTCCTTGGGTGTCTGAGGCGGTATCACTAAAGAAGTAGATTGACCAACCTTCCTTCTGGGGAGTAGCTGGTGGGTTTGAACTGCCAGTCTTCTCCTTAGCAGTCAAATGCCTTAGACACTACGCCCCCAGAGCTCACAAAGAGGATACTTAGTAGGGAGATTTGAGGGCGTAGAGCCTGAGGGCATTTAACTGCTAACCAGAAGCCTGGCAGTTCAAACTCACCAGCCACTCCTTGGAAAGCAGACTGGGTAATTTGCTTCTGTAGAGAAACCACCTTGGAAAACAAGGAGGGGTCGCTATGAATCAGAACCCACTCAGGGGCAGTGAGTTTGGTCTGTTTTTTTATGTGTAAAATGGATTGAATTGTGTCTCCTCAAAATATGCGTTAAAATACTAACCTCAATACTTGTGGATATAATCTGATTTGGGAATAGAGTTTGACTTTGTTATGTAAATAATACATACCACTGTAGGGTTTGTCATAAACCAAAGTCTTTTGAAATACAAATGAGCAGATTAGGGACTAATGCAAGGAAGCACAGATGAAGGAAGACTGATACCACACCACAAGAAAAGAGCCAAGGAACCAAGGAACAGAAGCTAAAAGGAGACAAGAACCTTCCTTCAGAGACAACAGAGCTGGTGCCCTGAATTCATACTTTGAGCCTCCTACACTGCCATAGAGACACCACCTTGGAAACCCAAGGAGGGGTCACTATGAGTCGGAATCAACTCAGTGGCATTGAGGTTTTTTTTTTTTTTTTTATACTGTGAGAAAATATATATCTCTGTTGATTAAAGCCTTGTAGTATTTCTGTTATAGGCGCAGTAAGAAATAAGGCACTAGGTGACAACTTTAAATATTGTTCATTCAACTTTATCATATGCAATCTGTTTTTCATAATTATTAGTCAAAAGAAAACTTTAAAAGATTATATATATTAAAGATCAATTTAAGACTTCTGCATCACCTTTTCAAATGCTGAATGTATTGCCTGCATATGATAAAAAGTCATGATGCAGAATCTTCAACTGAGTAATGATGAGAATTTGGTACTCTGTTTACAGAGTTGATTAGTATTTAGAAGATGAAAAACAAATGATTACTTCAGTGTATCAGTAAAATCACTGAAACAAAATAGCAAAAGCAGATAACTGGACACTTCAACACTGTCTAGGTAACATAATTGGGTTGACTTCCTTTTTCACATTTGTCTAAAGATACTCTGAAGGACTTTTGTCTATAGATATCCAGACAGGTTAGGTTGAGAATCTACACAGTTTCGTATCTCTTTTTTCCTAATTCTATCTCCTCACTGCAATTCCTAAAATGAGTCTGTTGACAAAAAGATATTGTACCTTACAGATAGATGTCTCCGTATGTATCTTCAGTACCTTCAGGTAACTTTCACACAGTTTAAAGGCATCACTAGTACTTGTGTCACTCAGTGGGGTAACTCATGGTGTTACTCTGCTTTCTAATTATGTCTTTCCATACCGGACTATACAAAATTCTTAGTAATGTTTATCATCAATTTTAATCATAGAATATGTGATCAATATAGTTGTAACTTGCCTAAATGTAATATCTCTATTATTTGAATATTAACAACATTATTTTGTAAAACTTTCTACAGTTAATTACATTATTAGTTACAATTCTATGAGCTACTGAGTGGAATCCTTTGTTTTATTTTTCTCATTCTTTTCCTTTAGTTACTCTTTCATGTCTCCGAAGGGTTATATCAATAACTACTCACCACAATATTGTAGCTAAAACATCAGGAAATTTGACAAAATCAGGAGCAATAAAAACACCAGAGGCAATGAAAACAATAGCACATGCTTTTAGTGCACGCTTTTAGCATGTGCAGCTGAAACCATGTGATCTGAAGCATAATTGTAATTGGGTAATAATGACAGCTCTTACCAGAGTGCATTAGAAGGTTCAGAAAGTAAATGAGCATAATTCACTGTTTTGGTTATCTAGTGCTGCTTTAGCAAAAAATATCACAATTGTATATGGCTTGAACAAACAGGGCTTTATTCTCTTACAGTTAGGAGGCTAGAAGTCCAAGTTCAAGGTGCCAGCTCTAGAGTGGAAGCCCCTCATCCTTGGGCTTCAGCTCTGCCTCCTGCTCCCAGCCCACTGAAGCTAGAGGTTTCTGTTAACTCAGACAGCTGCTGGCTGCTGAGGTTGACAAACCCAAGGAGGAGTCCCAAGATTACCAAACAACACAACAGGCCACTAGTTCAAGTCCAGAGGCAGTCCCATAATCAGCAGGAAACATGGCAGGCTGCTGAATAGAGACTACTACATGCAGGGTCCAAACGTGTCAAAAAACTGCAGACCTTTCTCTAAGCTTCTCCTTGCAGACCACATACCTAAGGCAGCTACTCATCTGCTTGAGTAGATTCCACCATGGAGTTGATTACCAGTCTCATGATGGGGAATAACTATATCCAGCTGCCCAGCCTCTGAAAACCAGGCCCAGTCAAGTTGACACACAACTTAATTATCATATTTACACAGCATGTGTTTTAGCATTGCAGCTATATTGATACACACAAGCTGGGCTTATGAAAAATGTTTTTGTTGTTACAACTAACTACAGGGATAGTTTTATAAAAAGCTATTTTGATGTCAATACCTCTGACAATGTCACCAAGTGTGGCCTGCAGCCCCCATATCCCCTCATGATGCCACTGGCACAGTCATACAATTTAACACTATTTCACAACCTTTGTTAAGACAGTCAGCATAGTTTGCTGTTTAATCCATCACCTACGTTATCTTGATGACAGTTAGAGATAGGACAATAAAAAATGTGTAATCTAATAAAAAATAGATATGGGCCAGGGTATTGTGTGCTATTCTGCAAAGTTATTCCAAAGGATACCCTTCTCTTAGAATTTGAGTTACAGTCATTCACACTCCAGTTGGGAAATCCAATTTCAAGTAGAAATCCAATTCCATAAGTCTTTCCTTACTCTGTAATGATGGTTTGATTTCTACACTCATTTTATAGAGCCTAAAAGAAAAAGCATTTGTTGTTTTTGTTTTACAGTGAAATGCAAAAATAAAACACTAGTTATTCTTTTAGGACACAAAAAAGTCTTTTCCTCAAGTATATAGAAGAAAAATATATCTTTCATAATTTTATTTCACCTAAGCAGTTAGATATCAAATCAATATGAAGCATTAAAAGAAAAGAGTTTTAAGCTATTAGCTGCTCTGAAATAACTGAATATAAAAGTGCCTAAGGCATTTCACTGCTAACCAGAAGGCTGGTAGTTCAAACCCACAGGCCACTCCTCAGAAAGAAGACCTCAGAAAATCAAGGAGGGGTCACTATGAGTTGGGATCAACTTGATGACAGTGAGTGTTATTTTTTTAATGAGCCAAATGAGTTAAAATATTAAATTAAAAAAAAAAGTTACACATGAAGATAAAACAAATGTGTTGTAGCACCTTAAGGCATCTGAGATATTTATGAGCATATAATAAAGAATATTCTTACATAACAATACTTAAATTATGTGTTGTTGTCAGGTGCTGCCCAGTTGGGTCTGACTCATAGAGACCCTATTCACAACAGAACAAAACAGTCTCCATGTGCCATCCTCACAATCATTGCTATGCTTGAGTCTGTCCTTGCACCCCCTGTGTCAATTGATCTCACTGAGAGTCTTCCCCTTTTTCCCTGGCCCTTTCCTTTCCCCAGCACGATGCTCTTCTCTACGGACTGGTCCCTTCTGACACTGTGACCAAAGCACAGGAGACAAAGAATGACCGTTCTCATATCTAAGAATTGTTACAGCTGTTCTTCTTCCAAGACAGATTTGTTAAATATCTAAATAGCCACAAGAAATAATTTTAATCACTGATTAAAATTATTTCTTGTGGCCATTACATGAGAAGATACAGAACACACACACACACACACGTACATATATACTGTTGTTGTTGTTATGTGCCGTCGAGTCGGACCCGACTCGTAGCGACCCCTCCTTGGGTTTCCAAGGCAATATCACTACAGAAGTAGATTGCCCCATCTTTCTTCTGAGGAGTGGCCGGTGGGTTTGAAATGCCAGCTTTCTGGTTAGCAGTCAAGTGCCTTAGGCACTATGCTACCAGAGCTCCTACATATATAGTAGGAGTAATTAAATATAATTTCAGCCTCAAAGAAATCATTTGGTTGACTTTTTTATTATTGTTGGTAGAGATTATAGATTTATAATCCCCAATGATATAAATTATAAATCTAACCAAGAATATTAAAAAAAAAAAAAATCAAATGATTTCTTTGAGGCTGAAATTATATTGCCTAAGGCACTTGACTGCTAACCAGGAGGCTGGCAGTTCAAACCCATCAGCCACTCCTTGGAAGGAAGGTTGGGCAATCTACTTCCGTAGTGATACTGCCTCGGAAATCCAAGGAGGAGTTGCTATGAGTCAGGGCCAACTCGACGGCACATAACAACAACAACAACTCCTAATATATATGTGGGAGCTCTGATGGCGTAGTGCCTAAAGCATTTGACTGTTAACCAGAAGGCTGGTGGTTCAAATCCACCAGCCCCTCCTT
>NW_006921610.1:498872-510100 GCF_000298275.1 Orycteropus afer afer
CAGCGAATTATCGAACCCAGGAGAGAGGTGGTGGGCGCTTTGGGAGGAACAGTTGGAGAAAGGGCAGGAGGGAGGCAGCATGTCTGGCCTTGTAGGATTAGGCCTTAGGTTACTGCTGGTAATCCTGTCTTCCTCTTGTGGCCTCCTTGCCCTTTTTGCCCAAATCTATCTTGGAAGAAGTACAGCTATAATGCTTCTTAGAGGCAAGAATGATGTAAAGCACCAATTTTTTCTCGCAGAACAAGGGAAATCCATAATGATCATGCACCAAGACCCTTCTAGGAGGAATATGAACATTCATAAGCTAGGTTTCCTTAAGACATAAAAAAAAAAGAAGAAAGAAAAGTAGAAAAAAAAAATAGATAGGTTCTGGCTAGAAAATACACATTTTTTAATATTATATATTGGAATCTAATCTAGTAAAGATTCATATTGTCAATCAGATTTATTTACTAAAGAACAATGGTTTATGCTTAGGGATATTTGACATGCTACTCAACAATGCACACACATTTGCTAAAATTAAAATATATGCAATGCAATGCCCTTCCATGGAGTCAGATCCCACTTATAGTGACCCCTCCTTGGGTTTCTAAGGCTACCACTTCGGAAACTCACTACAGAAGTAGATTGCTCAACCTTCCTTCCAAGGAGTGGCTGGCGGGTTTGAACCACCAGCCTTCTGGTCAGCAGTCAAATGTCTGAGGCACTACACCACCAGAGCTCCTAAAATTAAAATACAGAAGATAAAATTATGGCTATTAAAAAATATATATATTATTCATAATGACAGAGTTTCAATCAGATTATTGCAAGGCTCTTGTCTATATTACTCAGAGGACAGCAACAACAACATATATTCTGCTTTTCTCCTTTTGAAGCTTTCCTCCGCCCTAGTATAGTCCAAACAACCCCACCAAACCCACTGCTATAGAGTTGATCCCGGCTCAAAGCAACCCTCATTGGGTTTCCGAAGAGGCAAACCTTTACGGAAGTAGATTGCCTGGTCTTGCTGCCACAGAGTAGCTGGTGAGTTTGAATCACCAACCTTCTGGTTAGCAGTCAGATACCTTAGGCACTATGCTACCAGGGATGCTTCTAATATAGACATTTATTTATAACTCCTTTGAGCTTCCTGCTCTCTCTTATCCTTTTATTATGTTACAGGTCTTATCCTCTTATTATATTACATGAAGAACACATAACTGAGTTCCCTGATGGCTGCCACAAATTTTTTTTACATTCATTTTTATATCTCATTGCACAGCACCTAGTATGTAGTGTTGGGCATTAGGAATTAAATGAATAATTGTAATTGTTCTTTGATAGGATAGCTACTAGGCAAGTTTTTATGGATATGTATACACTAATATTCACTGAATGCCTACTATGTATTAAGCACTGTGTACAAACTTATTTCAATATACAGAAACAAAATAAAATAAAAATAACCTGTTACCATCTAGTTATTATGACTCATGGCAACTCCATGTGTTTCAGAATACAACTATACTCTACAGGGTTTTCAATTGCTGTGATCTTTTGGAAATAGGTGGCAAAGCCTTTCTTCTGAGGCTTTTCTGGGTGGATTCTAATAGTTGCCAAGCTTTTTTCAGTTAGTAGCCCAGTTCTTGACCATTAGCACATTCAGGGTCTCATTTTAGTATAAATAAACAATAAAAGACCTGTGATTGAAAAAAAATAAAGACTAAGATGATTCATTTATTATTCAACAATATATATTTAGTGTGGGCATGAAAGAAAATATTCATCAATCATAATAATCTATACTTGTTCATACATGAAACTCATTATGACTTTGAAGGCAAGATGCCACTTGGCAGGTCAATCCCCTTTGCTGGGGAAACGAAAAGAGAATTTTGCTGTGAGTGCTCTTCTAGATATATTTATTCCTGGATCTCTTCCTCTGTACCACTCAGTCATAATGCAACATATTGCACAGTGCTTTAACTTGGAGCATGCACCAACTTCAAAATTCAATTTGGAAAACCATAAAAATAGACTGAACATATCATGACAAATCAAACATTTTGAAATAACACTGTTGGCAAGGTGGTTTTTACTTAAAATTGAAAATGTTAACATTTTGTAAGAAGGTGAATGATTTTTCTTGACAAATATGTTTTAAAGAACATTGAAAGGAAATCCTGAATAAGAACAAAAGTTTCTAATTTAAATCACTTCTCTTAAGGGAAATAAAAACATCAAAGAGAAATGACAACAAAAGATACATGATTTTCTAGCCAGTAAAAATAACTCTCTCAGAACAAGAAGAAATATTACTTATCTGCCTACCAATAAAGCAGTAGAAATTCTTACACACAAGAAATAAACTTACAGATTATAGTAACCTGATTTTCCCATTAGATTTGAAATGTCAGATCCCAATTCAACAAAACTAAACTTCCTTCATAGATTGGCCTTGAGGCATTTCTAAATACCTTCACTTTTCATCACTGAAAGAGAACACATAACAGTCCCTGAAAATAGTAAGGCATTTACTTCAGGGAGAAAAAAAAAAAAAAGTGATGTTTGGACTCAGAATATCCAATATGAGAGCTTTGTTGCTGTTTATTATGTGCCGTCGAGTTGGACCCAACTCATAGCGACCCCTCCTTGGGTTTCCGAGGCAGTATCACTACGGAAGTAGGATTGCCCAACCTTCCTTCCGAGGAGTGGCTGGTGGGTTTGAACCGCCAGCCGTCTGGTAGCAGGCAAGTGTCTTAGCCACTATGCTACCAGAGCTCCCAGGCATTAAATCAATTACTTATATTCTACCTATCGCAATTTCTTCTCCTATTATTTACTCATTTATTCATTCAATTAAAAAAATATTTATTAAGTCCCTAGTCCCCAGGAACTAGTAGCTGAGTATACATAGATACATATTAAAAGTTAGCACCAATCTCCAGAAGCTTAATTCTGTCCAGCTTCTTTTCTATATGTATAAACATATATATATATATATATAAACATATACATATATGTATTTTTATGTATATAAATATGTTTATAAATATATAATGTATATATATATTATATATAAATATATTTATTTATGTATTTATGTATACATCCATACACACACACACACACATACATATAAATATCCCTTAGGGTACGAGATCCAGCCAGAAGGAAGCCTAAAATAAGAGAGGCTTAGGATGATAAATGTTAAATGCTCTCCTTCAGAAATTGTCTGTTTATATGTTTTAAATGACAGATACAGCTTTCTGAAAGCACTTCAGAAAACTTTACATGTGTGAGGAATATAAAAAAGAACTGAAGACTACATAGTTATGGTGAGCTCAAGCAATCCACTTTTCTGCTGTAGTCCTGGAAACCATACTGAGAAAGAGCTGTTAAAAGGCAGAGCACTCATACACTGCAGTGTTCCTCCTTTAATCTGTTTGGAGACATACCATACTTTGATAACTATGTGCCTAGAAGGCACTATCCCCATAAAGTTTATGCAGTTGCTTCTGGTCATTAAAAACATTGCAATGGCACCCATGGATATTTTCCAGTCAACAAAGAGAAATAGTGAAACATGCATTGTAGGCATTGGACTGTCTTAAAGAAAGACAGGGGGAAATGCAGTAAAAATTCCAACATAATAGAATTCTTATGACCTAGGTTTGCATTTTCCATTATTTCACTTACTTCCCTGGAATCTTAAAAAGGCTTTTACTTTCAAATGTCATGAGGTGTATCCTTAGAAATTACATTATGTTCTGGGGAAAAAACCTTGAACAGCCTCTGGCCTAAATTTATTCTGTTCCCATAAAAGTGGCCATTTTAAGGAATGCTTTTTCAATACTCTACTTAGATAACTTCCTTTTTTTTTCCAAATAAAATTCTTTCATAAATATCTTTATTTTATATTCACTTCTGAAGACTCAGGCTATGGTTATGGTAAAGATTTAATTGTCCTTTTCTTACTTCCATGATCCTTATCTAAATTCATAAGAGAAGACTTTATTTAGGAGGCATATTTCCAAGTGGGATGAATTTTTGTTAATAATGTGCTAGAATAGTCATTATTCTAAAAACACACAAATAAATACAATAGAACTAAACAAGCAAAACCATTCTACGGAAGGATACCCAATGACAGAGTGGTTAAGAAGTTAGCTGTTAACTGTTTTCAAACCCACCAGTGCTCCTTGGGAGAATGATATGGCATTTTGCTTCTGTAAAGATTATGGCCTTGGAAACCCTATAGGGCAGTTCTACTCTGTACTACAGAGGCACTATGTGTCAGAATCCACTAGACAGCAACTGGGTATTATTAAAACAGAGACTTATTCTCCAGGAAAAAAAAAAAGTCACTTATTATTGATTAATCAATTCATGCAAAATCTGTACTACTCCTAATAGGATTTCGTTGTAATTTTACCCTACTGAAATAAGTTTGATTATTAGTGGGGAGAGGTAGAAGCAGGAAAATTCATATCAAAATAACTTTGTGAACTAGTAGGTTAGCCTTCCCCAGTTCTGTGCATTCTGAAAGAAAAATGTTATTCCTGGGACAGGGACAAAGACATTTATTGTTGTTATTCACTCTAACCCATGGCAACCCCATGCACAAAATAACAAAATTGTGCCCAGTTCTGAGGCATCAGTCCACATGACCTGTTGTGGTTCAGAGTGTTGTTATATACAGGATTTTCACTGGCTAATTTTTGGAAGAAAATCATCAGCCATTTCTTCCTAGTTTCTCTTAGCCTTGGTTGAACATCAGTGTAGTTAATTTGGAGTTGCTGTAGCATAGTGCCTAAGGCACTTGACTGCTAACCAGAAGGCTGGTGGTTCAAACCCTCCAGGCACTCCTCAGAACAAAGGTTGGGCACTCTACTTCCGTAGTGATACTTTCTTGGAAACCCACGGTGAGTCAGGTCTGACTCAATGGCACATAACAACACAACATAGCATATGTTGTTATGTTATGTGCCATCGAGTAGGACCCAACTCATAGCAACCCCTCCTTGGATTTCTGAGGCAGTATCACTATGGAAGTAGATTGCCCTATCTTCCTTCCAAGGAGTGGCTGGTGGGTTTGAACTGCCAGCCTTCTGGTTAGCAGGCAAGTGCCTTAGGCACTATGCTACCAGAGCTCCCACATAGGATATAGGGCATTTGAATATAAATAGGTGCAGATAGAAGGTTTCAAGAGGGTGGGATGGAGATAATAAGGTTTTAGAAGAGAGAACGTTTGGGGCAAAATTAAGAAATATAAAATAATCACTAATGTGATGCAGAACCAAAACCAAACTCACTGCCATCGAGTCCAGTCCACCTCACAGCAATCTCTCCTTGTGTTTCATAGTTGATATCTCTATGAAAGTAGATTGCCCAATCTCCTTCTAAGGAGTGACTGGTGCGATTGAACCTTTAGCCTTCTTGTTAGCAGTCAAATGCCTTAAACACTAGGCCACCAGAGCTTTCTAATGTGATCAGGTTTTTGCAAATAAGAAAAGGGCAGCTTAAAAGGGAAAATTTCAGTCATATAGTCTGATTTCAAAATCTAGCTTAGCCATCTACTTGCTGTGTGAGCTCAGACGTGTTTTGCAAACTCTCTTGGACTCATATTTCTCAAAATGGTAATAATTATAGAATGCACCCGATGAGGATAAATGAGGTAAAACATGGGTAAGCAGTATATGGAGTAGGCTGAACTTGGAAAGAGTCAGCAAGGAAAATGAGTCCACATTTTCTAGCACTACAGCTTTCCAAAATCAACTTTGGAGCACCTTCCTCTTCCCTAGATAATGTTTTAGGCCTATCTTTAGCCTTTGAATCACTGTAGAAATGAATTAATAAAGAATGTATTTTATGCATTTCATACTATTAAAACTTTAATCTTAACCAATTTAAATTTCAACCCTCCCCTAGCTTAGACATAACAAATACACAGTATTGGCCAACAGTATGCAGATGGGGCTTACTCTGTTTACAGTATTAATCCTTATGTTCGTATCCAACTCTTCTAAGCTCCACTCTCAACTCATTAAACAGTTTCTACCTCCCCAGATTTGGGGATAGAAAGAGGAATGTGAGGAGGAGTTTAAAGTCATTTTTAACTGTGGTCGTTGAAATCCAAATACAAGTGCTCTTTATCTGAATTCTTTTCTGACTTATTTAAAGATCATCATACCCCTGGCTGAGATCCTTCCACACCCCATTCCTTGGCAGAAAGGACAAGCCCTTCCAGCAGACCTCTCATAACTCCCACTCAACTCCTGCTGTACACTGCATACAGCTCTCTTCAGCTAGGATCACCATGCCTGTTGAGGCACATGGATTCAAAAACATATGTCTCCTAATTCAGGAGCTAATGTAAAGAAAATAATAATAATAATAACAATTATAATAATAATGTAAAATCCTACACTCACCAAAAATAAGGATATCCTCTTCCATCTTATGATATAACCTATACTTTATAAACCCATTTGAAAGAAAAATATGTAAAAATTTATATATATATATATATATATATATTTTTTTTTTTTTCAGAATGTAGAAACTTCAAAATGTTTAACCTGACCACAAAACTCAGTGAGAGATAAGTAGCATAATTATACATTGTATCTGTCACTAACCATTCACTTGAGGGAACTCGGCTTCACTCAAGATTATCAGAGTCAAGACAAATATTTAAGAGGAATCATGAAATCAAGTGGAGGAGATAATTGAAGTCCAGGCAACAACATAAATAAGAAAGTATCAGTAGTGTCAGAAGAGGGTACAAGTTATCTTACTGTGTGCTGTTCAACTTCCCTAGCTCAGTGTTTAGAATAACGTTTACTAAAGTTAATATTTGTTCTACACTTCACCGCATTAGCTAGGGTTTCAAAATAAATGTTCTAGGATGTGTAGTTTTCTGAATTTGAATAATTTGGTTAATCTGCCTTGAAAGTTGGGATGTTTTTGGACTTCTGTTAAAACAACACCTGATATCCATTTAGTTGTCAAGAGAGAGAGTCAAGGTCATACTTCCTAATGAAAATTATTTTGATGAAACAGATCAGTTGCTTCCTTCTTTTCCTACATGTGCATTAATACTGCTTGTTATCAGCCATATTTGGTGGAACTTGATGTCTGTGAACTTCTCAAATGTAATAAACATACTAAAGCATTTATTATTCTTACGGGGAGCACTTGTAACATTTTTGTTTATTTTAAATTCCTTTATTTTGCCCCAAATATTTTCTCTCTCAAATCTTACTCTTTTAATCACACTCTCTTTAAGCTTTCTCTTTATCTGTACCTATTTATATTTAAATGGCCGAAGTCTTAACTATTTGGGTGCCTTAGTATCAAAAGTACACATACTGTTGTTGGTTGTTAGGTGCCAATGAGTCAACTCTGACTTATGGCGACCCTATGTACAACATAATGAAACACTGCCTGGGTGTGCACCATCCTCACAGTTCTTGTAATACTTGAGCCCATTATTGCAACCACTGTGTCAATCCATCTTGTTGAGGGTCTTCCCCTCTTTTGCTGGACTTCCACTTTACCAAGCATGATATTCTTCTCCAGGTGAGATGAAGTCTGGCCATTCTTGCCTCCAAGAAGCATTCTGCCTGCACTCCTTCCAGGACAGATTTACTAGATCATCTGACAGTCTAAGCAGCTCTGGTGGTGTAGTGCCTAAGGCACTTGACTGCTAACCAGAAGGCTGGTGGTTCAAACCCACCAGCCACTCCTCGGAAGGAAGATTGAGCAATCTACCTCCATAGTGATACCGCCTCGGAAATCCAAGGAGGGGTTGCTATGAGTTGGATCCGACTCGATGGCTCGATGGCAGGAAGTTTGTTTGTTTGTTTGTTTTGGTTTTCTGACAGTCTATGGTATTTTTAGTATTCTTTGCCAACATCGCAATTCAACGGCATCTACTCTTTCTACTCTTTTTCGGTCTTTCTTATTCACTGTCCAGCTTTCACACGCAGGAGATGAATGAAAATATCAAGGCTTGAGTTAGGCACATCTTAGTCTTCAAGTGACATCTTTTCTCTTCAACATTTTAAAAAGGTTTTTTGCAGCTGATTTGCCCAGTGCAATAGGGTATCTGATTTCTTGACTGCTGCTCCCATGAGTGTTGATTGTGGAGCCAATTAAAATGAAATCTTTGACAATTTCAATCTTATCTCCATTTATTGTAATGCTCCTTATTGTCCAGTTGTGAGGATTTTCATTTTATTTATGTTGAGGTATAATCTATACTTCAGGCTGTAGTCTTTAATCCATCAGTAGTTGCTACAAGTCATCTTCACTTTCAGCAAGCAAGGTTGTGTCATCTACAAATTTCAGGTTGTTAATGCATCTTCCTCCCATCCTGATGTCACATTCCTCTTCAGATAGTCCACATCTTTGTACTAAATATCAACACAGATTTTAGATTCCACTTGACAATTTGGAATCCCTGGCTCAAAATACGTATCTACTACGTTGAGGACAGAGAAAAAGGAAATTACATGCAATTTCTCTATGTAACTTTTGTGGCTGCCTCACTGTCTTGTCATGAAGAGTTTATGTTTTAATTAACTAACAATGACTAATATTTGAGTGGTCCTTTGTATGCTTTTGTGTACTCCTGAATGCATTATTCCAGTAATCAGAGTGGACATCTGCAACTTCTGTTAGTTATATTAGGAACACAGTGTATAGAATTAGGATTTTCCAAAGAAGGGTCACTCTAGTTTCCAAGTCTCCTTTGTTCCTCTAGTTACTAACAAAAACTTCCATAAGACAAACTTATACAATTCAGATTCATAGATAAAGTAAATGTCCTTAAAATTTTCCTCATCTAAAAGTCCCAAGATATTCTAACAAACAAAAGTAATTTCACAGAAATTGTGGATTTAATTTCCCCTGTGGTCACTGTCTTATTTATTTTAGCTTAGCCTGATTATTATTGGGCCCTAGGTATGTGGTAATATCTGGGGTTGTTAGTTAAAAAGCAATCTAATACTCAAAGATCCTTGTTCTTTTCCTCCTTACAATATTATACAGCTAAGAAAAATATCAGCCACCAAAAATCTGTGTCCTTAACAAGTCAGAGGTTATGGAATCAATATAGCACATACTATAATAGCAAAACTGAACATTTGTAATAGCAAATTTTCAGATACCTAGTAAATGTTTCTCTAACCATAAAACTCAGCCTTCAGAGTGAGATCATGAAAAGCTTTGAGCAAAAGCAGGTAATGCAGTTTTTCTGAACTTTCAGATCCACCCTGAGGAATAACCTTTTTATCCAGTATACCTTCATTTTTTCATGCAGCATGCAGCCTCACTTCTAAAAAATTACACTTTCAAATATCTTGGACCAATCATTCTCACACTTGTGTTGTTGTAACACTTTAATCTCACATGCTGATTGGTGTTTTCTTAAGAACTAAAGCAATATTAATAGAAGAAAGCACAGATATATTAGAAATTTGTATTTAAAAAATAGGAACAGTGTGTGATCCTTAAAAGCACATGTCATTAATAAGTGCTACTAAACCCAAATCACACCCACTACCATCAAGTTGATTCTGACTCATCACAAGCCTACAGGACAGAGCAGAACTGTCCCATGTGTCTTCCAAAGCTGTAATTCTTTACAAAAGCAGACTGCCTCATCTATCTTTCATGAAGTGGCTGGTAGGTTCAAACTAATGGCCTTTTGGTTAGCAACTGAATGCTTTAACCCCTGAAACACCAGAGCTCCTTAAATGCTACTAGTGATCCCAAATTGTACCATCAATGTTTATTTACAATATCATTGCTTTGCTAGTAGACAGACAGTAACAAACATCAAAGAAATAAGAGAAAATGATGACAACCAATCATTTAGACACCAGAAAATTCTATCAGTATATTGCTTCTTCTTCAAAATGAGAAAAGACTGCTATTTTTCTCACTTGTAGCAGTACAGTACCTCAGTCCAAATTTTAGGATACCAGCAATATGTGGTGTATAAGGGGAGCACCTGCTCATCTCATGAGCTTAAATTTAAACTACCCCTAGCAACCAAATAGCAAATGGATACAGTAATTTGCAATACTTTTTGCTAATTTCTTCATTATCTTATGTTTTCAAAATTCTTCATTTTCCAGCTGCATGTTTTGGGTAAACTATATTCGTCCAAATTTCATTTATCTAATACATCAATAAAGAATATAGATATGTGTATATATGTGTTGCTTCTCACTTTCTCTGATTCATTCCATTTCTGTATCATAAATATTATCTTCATGCCTCTGTCCAAGCAAGTCTTTTAATCTCACTTTTCATGCATTTTCCTGAAAATATCAGCCACTCTCAATTTTAAAAATTCCAAATTAAGATGGTGGTATAGATAGATGCCTAGACTTCTTCCTGAACAATTTTCCTTCCTATACATAATTAGGAGCCCTGTTGGTGAAATGCTTAAAGTTATTGGTTGCTAACTAAAAGGTCAGTGAATTGAACACACAAGCCACTCCATGGAACAAAGAGATGGCGGTTTGATTACATATAGATTTATAGCTTTGTAAATCCTATGGGGTAGTTATGTTGTTGTTGTTATGTGTCGTCGAGTCGGACCCGACTCATAGCGACTCCTCCTTGGGTTTCTGAGTCAGCATCACTACGGAAGTAGCTTGCCCCATCTTCCTTCTGAGGAGTGGCTGGTGGTTATAGTCTGTCATATATGGTCTCTATGAGTCAGAATTGACTCAGTGGCAGTGGTTTTAGTTTTTGGTATCAAAGAGTTATTGACCAATTAACAAAATTGTGTTGGATTATACTATATAGAAGGGTAAAATAATTTTCCTAGAAAGAAGTGAGTATCATTTAGTTTCAAAGTAGCAAGGAATGGTGTTTGGGATATTTGAGATGACTACCAAAGGATGTCCACTACTTGTCCATCAATTTGTGGTACTGTAAGGTTTGCAGGTTGCTATGATCCAGTAGTTCAAATATTAGCAGGGTCACCATGGTGGACAGGCTTCGACAGAGTTTCCAGACTAAAACTGACTAGGAAGAGGGAGGTGGACAGGTCTACTTAAAATTGGCCAGTGATAACCTTATTAACAGCAGTGAGACGCTGTATGATATAGTGCTGAAAGATGAGCCCCTCAGGTGGGAAAGCACTCAAAATATGCCTGGGGAAGAGTGTTGTTGGCCTTAATGAGGTGGAGAGTGAAGCTGTTGGGATCTCCATATGCTGA
>NW_006921610.1:510515-511228 GCF_000298275.1 Orycteropus afer afer
TTTTTTTTTTTTTTTAAATTGTCTACTCTGTGGGGAATTACAGATCTAAGAGGAATGGTATGACATTCTTCGTCAAAAAGAACATTTCAAGATCTATCCTGAAGTACAGTGCTGTGAGCGATAGGATAATATCCATATACCTACAAAGAAGACCAGAAAATACTACTATTATTCGAACTTACCATCAACCATTAAAGACAGAGATGAAAAAAATGAAGATTTTTACCAATTCCTACAGTCTGAAGTTGATCAAACATTCAGTCAAGATGTATTGATAATTACTGGTGATTGGAATGAGAAAGTTAGAAACAAAGAAGAAGCCTTGGTAGTTGGAAAATATGGCCTTGGTAATAGAAATGATGCTGGAGATCACAGGATAGAATTTTGTAAGACAAATGATTTATTCATTGCAAACACCTTTTTAATAACATAAATGGTGACTACACATGTGAACTTCACCAGAAAGAATACACAGGAATAAAAGTTGATTACATCTGTGGAAACAGGTGATGAAGAAGCTCAATGCCATCAGTCATAACAAGGCCAGGAGGTGACTGTGGAACTGACGATCACTTGCTTGTATGCAAGATTGAATTGAAGCTGATGAAAATTAAAACAGTGAGGTTCCGGCAAGATGGCGGACTAGGCAGAAGGATTGCACAGACCCTCTTCAACAAAGAAAAGGGAAACCAATTAACACAGACACAGAAGAT
>NW_006921610.1:511328-514379 GCF_000298275.1 Orycteropus afer afer
AAAAAAAAAAAAAAAGAAAATTAAAACACGTCCATGAAAAGAGCCAAAATGTGACCTTGAGTATATACCACATGAATTTAGAGACAATCTCAAGAATAGATTTGATGCATTGGACATCAATGACTGAAGAGCAGATGAGTTATGGGATGCCATCAAAAACATCATACAGGAAGAAAGCAAAAGGTCATTAAAAAGACAGAAAAGGGAGAAAAGACCAAAATGGATGTCAGAAAACACTCTGAAACTTACTCTTGAATGGAGAGTAGCTAAGGTGAGTGGAAGAAATGGTTAAGTAAAAGAGTTGAAAAGAAAATATCAAAGATCAGCTTGAGATGACAAAGTAAAGTATTATAATGAACTGTGCAAAGATCTGGAGTTAGAAAGTCAAAAGGGAAGAACACACTCAGTACTTATCAAACTGAAAGAGCTGAAGAAAAAATTCAAGGCTCAAGTTGCAATATTGAATGATTCTGTGGAGAAAATATTGAATGATGCAGGAAGCATGAAAAGAAGATGGAAGGGGTCACTGTATGAAACAGACTTCATCAATGTTCAACCATTTAGAAGGTAGCATATAATCAAGAACTGATGGTATTGAAACAAGAAGTCCAAGTTGCACTGAAGGCATTGGCAAAAAAACAAGTCTCTGGGAGTTGATGTAATGCCAATTGAGATGTTTCAACAAACATATGGAATGCTGAAAGCACTTACTCATTTATGCTAAGAAATTTTGAAGACAGCTACCTGGCCAACTGACTTGAAGAGACTCATTAAAAAAGGTTATCCAATAGAGTGTGGAAATTATTGAATGATATTATTAATACCATATATAAGTAACATTTTGCTCAAAATAATTCATAACTGGTTGCAGCAGTATAAAAACGGGGAACTTCCAGAAACTCAAGCCAAATTCGTTAGTGATTGAAGAAGATTCAGAAGGAAAGAAGGATATCATTATTGATATCTGATCAATCTTGGGTGAAAGCAAAGAATACCAGAAAAATGTTTACCAGTGTTTTACTAATCATGCAAATATTTTTTACTGTATGCATCATGACAAATTCAGGATAAATTGTGATGAATGCAAATTCCAGAACACTTAAATGTCCTCATGAGGAACCTGTACACAGACCAAAAAGATAGTCATTTAAACAGAACAAAGGGATACTGCATAGTTTAAAATCAGGAAAGCTTTGCATCAGGGTTGTATCCTTTCACCACACTTATTCAATTTGTAGCTGAGCAAATAATCTGAGATGCTGGATTATATGAAGAAGAGGGTGGCATCAGCATTGGAGGAAGACTCATTAACGACCTGCAATATGCAGATGATACATCCTTGTTTGCTGAAAATGCAGAAGACTTGAAGCACTTACCGAGGAAAATAAACGACTGCAGCCTTCAGTATGGATTGCATTTCAATAAAAAGAAAACAAAAATTCTCTCAACTGGACCAATAAATAACATCATGATAAAAGCAGAAAAGATTGACAGGGTTAAGGATTTAATTTTGCTTGCATACAAAAACCAATGGCCACGGAAGCTGCAGTCAGGAAATCAAAGGACATATTGGGTTGATAAATGTTCTGTTTAAAGTGTTAAAGCAAAGATGTCACTTTGAAGATTAAGGTGCACCTGATCCAAGCCATTACCTTTTCAATAACCTCATATACATGTGAAAGTTGGACAGTGAATAAAACAAGACCATTTTATATATAAAAAATCTATACATTAAAATTATGCTGTTGACTAAGAATAACGAATACACCATGGAGTACCAGAAAAATGAACAAACCTGTTTTGAAAGAAATAGAAGTGGAATGCTGCATAGAAGTGAGAATGGCCAGACATCGTCCTTCGTACTTTGGTCACATTATCAGGACAGGACAGGCCCTGGAGAAGGATATCATCTAATAAAGTAGAGCATCAGGACAGGCCAAAAAAGGGAAGATCCTCAAAGAGATGGATTGACACAGTGGTTGAAACAAGGGGCTCAACCATAGCAAGTATCATGAGGATGGCACAGGATTGGGCAGTGTTTCATCCCCTCGTACATAGGGCTGCTATGAGTTGAAACTGACTCAATGGCATCTAAAACCACCACACCACCATGACCAAAGAATGTGTAGGTTTTCAACGTGCAAAGGTGGGAGAATAAATATTTTAGTTAGAGGGAAAATCCTGGGGGAAAAAAATGCATGAATGTAGGAAGAGATCACTGGCAATTTCAAGAGACCTGAGGATAGTGGGCAAGGAATGTTGCATTTCATCTATACTTAAGTCACCTAGATGTGGCCTTCCTATGTATTCATTGCTAATAGTTGTGATCTTTGGGGAAGTTTTAGAAACCAAACAGAAGAAGAGGGGAATCTAATGCTTGGAATAGTTACTTTCACACTTTGCTCCTACTCCCCTACAGTTGCAAAGTGGTACATTTGGTAGAGGGAGAAGTGAAAGGAAAACTGAATGGGAGAATGCACAGAATGTGAGTCTGTCCCAGGTGCACAGCAGCTCCGTGTGTCTAAGTTAAATACATTTATAAATGTTTAAATCTGACTGAAGTTTTGCTCAAAAAAGAGGATGAGAATAATAAAAAAAAAAAAAAGCAAATTGAATGATCAATTTTTTGTAAAGAACTTAGCTGAGAGGTTTGCAGTTCGAGCTTACCCAGTAAGGATTCAGAAGACATGCCTGGAGATCTGCTACGGAAGGGTGCAGCCTTGAAAACCCTAGGTAGTACTTCTACTCTGCACACATGAGTCAGTGTGAGTCACAAGCAACTGGATGACAACAGCAACAATTGTTGTTGTTGTTGTTGTTGTTAGGTGCCGTGGAGTCATTTCCAACTCATAGTGACCCCATGCACAGCAGAACCAAACACTGCCCAATCCCACACCACCTCCACGATCCCTGCTATACTTGAGCCCATCATCACAGCCACCATGTCAATCCATCTTGTTGAAGGCCTCCCCCTCTTTCGTCGACCCTCCACCCTACCAAGCATGACATCCTTCTCCAAGGAATTGTCCCTTCTGACAACATGACCAAAAT
>NW_006921610.1:515649-533582 GCF_000298275.1 Orycteropus afer afer
CCAGTTCTTTCATTGCAGCTTTGACTTCCTCTTTCAGTACCATTGGTTCTAGATCATATGCCACTTCCTGAAATGGATGAAGATCTAGTTCCTTTTGGTACAGTGATTCTGTGTATTCCTGCCATCTTTTCTTGATGTTTCCTGCATCATTCAATAGTTTGCCCATAGAATCTCTCAATATTGTAACTCAAGGCTTATATACCTAGTAATGGGATTGCTGGGTCAAATGGTACGTCTATTCCAGCTTTTTAAGGAATCGCCATACTGTTTTCCACGTGGTTGTATCATTTGACAGTCCCACCAGCAGTATACAAGAGTCTCAATCTCTTTACCTCCTTGCCAGCATCCACCATTTTTTTTCTTGCTGAACTTTGCCATTAGTGCTGGTGTGAGATGGTATCTCATTTTTGTTTTGAATTGCATCTCTCTGATAGCTAATGATCATGAGCATTTCTTCATGTATTTGCTGGCTGCCTGAATATCCCCTTTGTTGAAGTGTCCATTCATGTCTTCTGTCCATTTTTTAAATGGATTTTTAATCTTTTTGTTGTTGATGTGCTGGAGTTTTCTATAAATTTTAGAGATAAGTTCCTTGTCAGATATGTAATTATCAACAAGTATGAATTTGTTGCTGTGATTTTGTTATGTGTTTTTTCATGGTGTTGATTTCTTTGGTCCATATAATTTTCTGTGCTGAGCTCATTTTGTGTATGAATCATGTTATCACTTTCCTTGTTGCTATTGTTTTAGTATTTGCTAAATATTTGTATAGGTCCTCTTTTTTATTTTGATGTGAAGTTTTATTGGTTTTCTTTGAAGTTACCCTGTGATTTATAATTTCTTCCCAAGTTTAGAACAGTCTATTCTATGTTGTAGTTGTCTTGACTTCCCTACCATTTAGAAGTTCTGTAACTACACAGTTTTTTCCCTCTTTTTGGTTTGTAGTTGTCTTCATTTTTCAGTTGATATCTCTGGTTCCCTGTTCACAATCTTGTACGCTTATTTACTTTGTATACTTCTATAACTGGGTTGGTTTCTAGGTTATGTCATCACATGTGTTAATGGTCACTTGTTGTTTGCTGGTATTGGTTCTCTGTCCAAAGGACTCCTTTTAGCACCTCTTGAAAGATTGGTCTGGTTTTAACAAATTCCCTTAATTTCTGCTTATCTCGAAATGTCCTAATTTCACAGTTATATTTTGCTAGGAATATAATTCTTTGTTAGATATTTTTCTCTTTCAGGGTTTTATATATACTATCCCATTGTCTTCTTGCCTGCATGGTTTCTGCTGAGAATCCAAGATTAGTCTTATTGGTTGCCCCATGTAGGTAACTTTTCGTTTTTTCCCATGCTGCTGTCAGTATTCTTTCTTTGTCTTTGGTTTTGGTGAGTTTGATGATGATATATTTCAGTGATTGTCTTTTGGGGTCTATCCTGTTTTGGGTTCATTGGACTTCTTGAATGGATATATTCTCATCATTCTTCATACCAGGAAAATTCTTTTCCAACAACTCTTCGACATTTTTTTCTGTGGTTTTATTTGTCTCTTCCTGTTCTAGAATTCCCTATATATGTAGGTTATTCCTTTTGATAGAATCCCACATGAACCTTAGTCTTTCTTCATTATGTTTTGATCTTTTTTCTGATTGTTCCCCTTCCAGAGAAGTATGGGGGTATTTGTCTTCAATCTCACTAATTCTGTCTTCCATTGCTTTGGTTCTACCCCTTTGCCTGTTCAATGAGTTATCCATTTATGGAAATTTATAATTAATCTTCTGGATTTCTGTCTGTAGATTTTGTATCATTTCAAATTTTTCATTTATTTTGTCATTTTGTTCTTGTATTGTCTTTCAAAATTGTTTTAGGGTTTTCTCTGTGTTTTCCTCAATTTTGTCAGTGTTTTCCTTGATCTGTCTCTCAATTTGTTGAAAGTACTTAAATATAATTCTTTTGAATTCCTTATCAGGGAGTTCCAATGCTGCATCTTCCTGAGAGACGTGTTTTGGATCTGTATCCCAGTCCCTTGTTTCCCCTGTTTTATCATGCTTCTTAGTGTGCACTTGATGCTCTCTTGTCTCTGAGGCATTGTGACATTTTTGTGTCTATATTTAATTGGTGATTGTATGTTGGAGTGACTTGTCCATGATTTATGTTTTCTTTGTTTTGTTGGTATGTTATCTACATAAGCAGGGTACTGTGCTATGCTCCTCTATTTGCTAGTTGGCAGCACTTATACACTCACTGCCTGTCTCTTTTCCTGTTGTCTGCCTCCCATATGTTCCTGCCTGCCATCCTTGGCAAATGGAGCTTATTCTTAGGTCCCTGGAATCCAAATGAAATGCTGTCACTTTAAAATCCAAAATGGCTGCCACTTTTAAACCTTCAAAATGGCTGCACCGTTGGTCACTTTAAATATCTAAAATGGCCACCACATGTAAACAATCAAAATGGTTGCACCCTCCGGACAGGCGAAAGTCCACAGCTCAGTTTGTCTCCCTCCCTGCTGTTTCCCTTCCTAGTCATAGGCCATCAGTGCAGTTGGAAATACTCAGGCTGTTGGTCCTGTCAGAGTAGCTGACAGTCCACTGCTCCAACTGTCTCCACACTCACTGTTTTATTTCAGGTTTTTCCACTAAGTTGGTACATATTCCACTTCTATATAGTTCCTTTCAACACTCAGGGCTCCAGGATTATCTTCTGTATCTTTGTTAATTGGTTCATATTTTCTTTGTTGAAGAGGGTCTGAGGAGCTTCTCTTTCTATTCCACCATCTTACTGGAAGTCTCACACACGTATCTTTTTAGTGGTAGAAAAATACTTGTTGAAAGTTGCTCACACACACACACAAAAAAAAACACTGATCAATCATTTATTAACAGAATATTCCCACTTGAGATATCCATATTACTCTATTTTATAGTAAGTAAATTTTAGTATAACAAATTAATATTCTCTAGTTTATCTTTGCAAACATAACTAAAAACTTTCTGCTCTCTCTGTGCACATTCACATTAGCCACTAATTTTCCATGGCCAACTCATTCTGGTTTTGCTCCTCAACTAAAAATCTAATGAATTTCATAATTCAGTATTTGGAAACAACTGTTCTAAACAAGATATAGAACTTTCCTTATTTTTCTTTCAGTTTACTAAAATGAATTTTGTAATGAATTTCATAAAAATGAAAAGATTTTATGGTAATACCTTAATGATGCAAAGCAATCTGTGATAATATAAGACAATATTTTTATTTGTTTTGTTTTAGTCAGGGTTGACAAATAGTAAAGAAGTATTAAATATCTATATCTGCATCTTAGTCCTATAAAATACAATATCATCAAGTGCCAAGAAGCAACATGACTGCCTGAAAGTAGCATGGGAATGACATCTCATTCCTTATATAAATAGTGTCCAACAACCAACTGCTAATTATACTTTAAGTAGCTCTGGTGAGTAACACCAAATAACTTTGATGAATAACTTTGGTAAATAACCCTGAAAAATACTTCTTATATCTACTGTCTAGTGCCTCAGAATGCATGAAATATTTACAAATGTGAGTGCTTATTTTTCCAGGAAATGTATGGTCTTCATTGCCTCTTAGTCTCCCCCAGATCTCCGGCAAGAAGCTGTTATAAATTTCTTCCCTCACTTCTCAAAGTGAGAGTTAAAAATTTCATCAGAAATTAACTAGGACAACAAAAGATTTTTCTGATGAATGGTCTAACTGGTAATCATTTCAGTACTAAATATAGTTAAAATCCTATTTCAAAAGTTACTATCAGATTTTGAATCCTTTACAATAATTTCAGTCTGAATGAGAACAGTGATTACATAATAATCAGTCTATTTCCTGAAGCTATGAAGTTCATAACACAATAGGTATTCTTAAAATAAATATCCACCAATTTCAATATTGAGTCTATGAAAAGAGATGATGGCATTTCACAGTTGGTCCAGATGTTTAATCACTGTTCTTATATTCATTTGCCCCAAATTACTTTACATGACTTTGCTATTTACATAAAATAACACATTTTATATTTTTCTATGGGAGAATTGTTGATAGCTGCAATACTAGGAGTAACATTTCATTTACATATCTTGTCTATAAGTTAACATGTTGAGTTAAGCACAGACAAGTAAAGCAATCCATCTCTTCAATCTCCTCTTTCTCCTCCACTTCCTCCTCATTATCATCATCTTCTCCACCACCACCACTACTAAATCTAACTTTTGTTGAGCACAAAGTATGTTGTGGGATTTATTAAAAAATCAATTAATTCTGACAAAAGTTCTACAACAGATGTAGTACTACTAAGGTCATTTTATCAAGTGTTAAACTAAAACACAGAAAGTTAAGTAATGTGGTGAAGAACACAAAGCTAGGATACAAACACAGCTTGCCCATCACTTGGACCATTCTTTAACTTTTATCCTATACCCACTGCCATCCAGTTGATTCTGACTCACAGCGAGCCTATAAGATGGAGAAGAATTTCCCCAAAGGGTTTCCAAGATTGTAAATCTTCATGGAAGCAGATTTCTTTGTCTTTCTCTCACTGAAGGACTGTTGGGTTCCATTTGCCAAATTTTTCATTACTATCCAGATGCTTTAACTACTATGCCCCCAGAGTTCTTATTATCCTATAAAACAAAACAAAAAACTCATTGCCATAGAGTTGAATCTGACTCACAGAGACCCCTCCTTGGGTTTCTGAGGCAGTATCACTATGGAGGCAGATTGTCCAGTCTTCCTTCCAAGGACTGGCTGGTGTGTTTCCAAAATGTCTTTTTGACTTTAAAATTTAGCTCATTCAATCTCCTTGGATAAATTGGTCTTTATTATAGAAGTCAAGTCTGCTTTCCACCCAGAAGTTTTCCTTCTTTTCTATAATACCAATATCTTTGGACGCAGATAAGTAAGCAAGACAGAAATTTTGTCCAGTTTTTCAAGGGTCATAAACAATATTTCAGTGATAAATGAGAAATTGTAAATATTAAATATTTTTTGAAAATCTATGGGCATCATAGAAATTGGCAAGCCAAATTTACGTTTGTCACAACTATTGATGTATCATTAACAGAATATTACTAATCTAAATGAGTCTATTATAAAACTCAAATGTTATCTCTCTGTGAGAAAAATCAAGAAATTGGATTTTTATTTAAAATGTATAAAGCTCAAAGTGATACTTTTCTATCATTTCTCATTAACCAGTGTTGAAGTTAATTATAATATGTGTTCAAAAATTGTTTTTTTGTGTCTAACCCAACCATAATAGTAGTACAAATACTTTTAAAAAAATTTTTTTTTCAAACCATAAGAGAATTTAAACTGGATTTCTTTTTTTTAATTGTTGTTGTTAGGTGTCATCAAGTTGGCTCTGACCAATAGCAAGCCTATGTACAGCAGAAAAAAAAACACTGCCTGAACCTGTGCCAGCCTCACAATTGCTACACCTGAGCCCATCATTACAGCCTCTGTGTCAACTCATCTTGTTGAGGGCCTTCCCCTTTATTGTTGACCCACCATTTCACCAAGCATAATATCCATCTCCAGGGAATGGTCCTTCCTGACAACATGACTAAAGTAGGTGATACAAAGTCCAGCCATTCTCACCTCCAAGGAGTAATCTGGCTGCACTTCTTCCAGGACAGATTTGTTTGTTCTTTTAGCAGCCTGTGGTACTTTCAGTATTTTTCGCCAACACCACAACTCAAAAGCATCAATTCTTCAGTCTTCCTTATTCATTGTCTGTCTCTCACATGTATATAAGGTGATTCAAAATACCATGACTTAGGTTAGGAACATCTTACTCTTCAAGGAGACATCTTTGCTCTTCAGCACTTGAAAGAGGTCTTTTGCAACAGATTTGCCCAATGCAATACATCCTCTGATGTCTTGACCGCTGCTTCCATTGGTATTGATTGTAAAACTAAGTAATATGAAGTTTTTTCCAACTTCAGTCTTTTCTCCATTTATCATGATGCTACTTATTGGTCCAGTTGTGAGGATTTTTGTTTTCTTTATATTAAGATGTAATCCATACTGCAGACTGTAGTCTTCAATCTTCATCAGCAAGTGCTTCAAGTTGTCCTCACTTTCAGCATCAAAGTTGTGTCATCTGTGTATTGCAGGTTGTTAGTGAGTCTTCCTTCAATTCTGATGCTACATTCTTCTTCATATAGCCCAGCTTCTTAGATTATTTGCTCAGCATACAGATTGAGTAAGTATGGTGAAGATACAACCCTTATCCACTTTCTTTCTCATTTTAAATCATGTAATATTCCCTTCTTCTCTTTGAACAACAGCCTCCTGATCTATATACAGGTTCCTCAGGAGTACAATTACATGTTTTGGAATTCCCATTCTTCTCAATGATATCCATAATTTGTTATGGAAACAATCGAATGCTTTTGCACAGTCAATAAAACACAAATAACCATCTTTCTGGTATTTGCTTTCAGCCAAGATCAATCTGATTTCAGCAATGATATCCCTCACTCACGTCTTCTGAATCCAGCTTGCATTTCTGGAAGTTCTCTGCCAATACAATGCTACAACCATTTTTTAATTATCTTCAATAAGATTTTACTTTCATGTGATATTAATGATATTGTTCGATAATTTCCATATTCTTTGGGATCACCATTTTTTGGAAATGGGACAAATATGGTTCTTTTCCAGTCAGTTGGTCAGGTAGCTGTTTTCCAAATCTCTTGGCATAGCTGAGTGAGTGCCTCAAGCATGGCATCCGTTTGTTGAAACATCTCAATGGGTATTCCGTCAATTTCTGGAGCCTTGTTTTTTGCCAGTTCCTTCAGTGCAGCTTCAGTATTATTGGTTTTTGATCATATGCCACCTCCTGAAATGGATGAACATCAACCAATTCTTATTTCTTGTTTTCTTTTTTATTGTGATTTTGGTGAAAGTTTACAGAGCAAATTCACTTTCCATACAGCTGCTCACATGCACTTTGTCTCATGACTTTGACTGGAATTTTCCACAATACAACAGTTCTCTTCCCATTTCCTCCCCATTGTTACCTTTTCCTTGTGTACTTCCCTCGCATACACTCCTGCCCCCAAGTAATCTTCCTGTGCGTACACAGCCCTTCTCTTCTCCCATGATTGATCTCTCCAAGGAGTGTGTATACCTAATGTAATTGTTCAGCTCATATACCTGTCTTTTGTTTGTCTGGGAACCACAAGAGTAGGTTCAATTCTAGAACTAAAAGGCAGCTAGGGGCCATAGTCTCAGGGGTTCTGTCATGTGCTTTCAGACCAGTAAACCTGGTCTTTTTTTTCTTTTTTTTTTAGTTTTGTTCCACTTTGTTCTCCCACTCTATCCAGGATCTCCTAGAGATCCCGCTCCAAGTTTTGGACAGTGATGGCTGGGCACCATCTAGTTCTTTTGTCAACCAATTATTTTTGGTACAGTGACTGTGTATTCCTTCCAGGTTCTTTTGATGTTTCCTGAATTATTTGATATATTGACCAAGGAAGCTTTCAATATTGCAACTCGAAGCTTAAATTTCCTCTTGAGTTCTTTCAGCTTGAAAAATGCCAAACATGTTCTTCCCTCTTGTTTTCTAACTCCAGGTCTTTGCCCATTTCATTGTCATAATTGATTTTGTCTTCTCAAGCTTCTCTTTGAAATCTTCTGTTCAGTTCTTTTATCTTGTCATTTCTTCCATTTGCTTCAGCTATTCTCCATTCAAGGGCAAGTTTCAGAGTCTCTTGTGACATCCACTTTGGTCTTTTCTTCCTTTCCCGTCTTTTTAATGACATTTTGCTTTCTTCATGGATGATGTTCCAGATGCCATCCCACAATTCCTCTGGTTTTTGGTCATTGGTGTACAGTACATCCAATATACTCTCTAGATTGTCTCTAAATTTAGAAGGGATATAATCAATGTCATATTTTGGCTTTCGTGAACTTGTTTTGTCTTCAACTTCAACTTGGTCTTGCATATGAACAGTTGATGGTCTGTTTCACAGTCAGCTCCTGGCCTTGTTTTTGCTGACGATATAGAGCTTCTCCATCGCCTCTTGCCACAGATGTAGTCAATCTAATTCCTGTGTACTGCATCTGTTGAAGGCCACATGTATAGTCACTGCTTATGTTGCAGGAGCTCTGGTAGCATAGTGCCTAAGGCACTTGACTGCTAACCAGAAGGCTGGCAGTTCAAACCCACCAGCCACTCCTTGGAAGGAAGGTTGGGCAATCTACTTCCATAGTGATACTGCCTCAGAAACCCAAGGAAGGGTCGCTAAGAGTCAGGTCTGACTCCACAACACAAAACAACAACAACATGTTGCTGAAAAAAGGTATTTGCAATGAATAAATTGTCACTCTTGCAAAATTCTATCATGTGATCCCCAGCATTATTTCTGTTACCAAGGTCATATTTTCCAACTACCAGTGATTCTTCTTTGTTTCCAACTTTTGCATCCCAAACACCAGTAATAATTAATACATCTTGATTGCATGTCTGGTCAATTTCAGACTACAGAAGTTGGTAAAAATCTTCAACTTCCTTATCTTTGGCTTTAGTGGTTGGTACATAGATTGAATTATAGTAGTATTAATCAGTTTTCTTTGTAGGCATATAGATACTATCCTATCACTGACAGCATTGTACTTCAGGAACATTCTTTGGGATGATGAATGCCATGCCATTCCTCTTCAATTTGTCATTCTTAGCATAGTAGATCGTATGGTTGTCTGATTCACAATAGCCAAAACCGGTCCATTTCTGCTCACTAATGCCTAGGAAATTCATCTTTATGCCTTCCATTTCATTTTTGACAAATTCCAATTTTCCTAGATTCACACTTCACACATTCTATGCTCTGATAATTAATGGATGTTTGTAGCTGTTTCTTCTCATTTTGAGTCATGCCACACCAGCAAATGGAGGTCCCCAAAGCTTTACTCTATCCACATAATTAAGGTCCACTCTACTTTGAGGAGGCAGCTCTTCCCTAATCATATCTTGAGTGTCCTCTGACCTGAGGGGCTCATCTTCCAGCACTATATTGAACAGTGTTTCAGGGCTAATCATAAAGTTTTCCAATAATGTATCAGACTGTGTTTCACTGCTATTCATAATGTTTTCACTGACCAATTGTTTGAGAAATGTTTGGCCTCTTCCTTCTTCCAAGTCTGTCTTCATCTGGAAGCTCCACTGAAATCTGTCCACCTTGGGTAACCCTGCTAGCATTTGAAGGACTAGTCACCAGTGGCATAGCCTCCAGCCTCACAGCAACATGCAAGCCCCCACGGTATGACAAACTGACAGACAAGTTTGTCTCCCTTAGCTGTTCAAACTGCTCTGCTCACTTCTTGGTCTCCCTTTTAAAAATTGGAACAATGTAAATCCTTACCAGTGAGCATCTTGAATAGAGAAAAAACACTATCTTTTGTAATTTGGAAAGGTAGAGTATAAAGTTACTTGTTCAAATCTGACTGTTTCTCAGTAGCTGTGCCTCCTTGGGCAAGTTATTTAATTTCTTTGTGCCTCACTAGGCTCATCTTTAAAATGGGAGCAAGTATAATGCCTACTTCATAGAGTTTTGATAAAGATTTAATGAGTTAATATTTGCAAAGACTTTAAGCTGTGCTTTGGACATAGAATGTTATATATAATGTTCTGTATTATATATAGGCACATATGAGAATATTTATTACAATTTCATAGTTAATCCAGGATATTAGGGTGGCAGAACAACATGTTCTAAGGAGACTCTTTCATATTATAACAGATGAAAATATGTCACCATGTTTCCTTGTCTCTAACTCATTCTGACAGAAGCAAAGAATCAAGCAAGGAATGGAACTGTAAACATCAATAAAACTTGTAAAAAACCTTAAATCATGAAAAATGTACCAAGGGATGCAGATAAGAATTATTTAAAATCCTTGACTATTCCAACACTACTAAAATCCAGACTATTCTTCATTGCTCCAATGTCTCCTCTGGGTATTTCTTCACTAAAACATATGAAAAATACTCTTATGATTTAAACACAGAGCCTTTCACTCAAAAATAAGCATGAAGTTTTGTGTAAAGTAGTACAATTTTAACCCTTATTCCTTGCTTGCATCTTTACATCCCCTGATGAATACAGAAAGGAAATGAAGTAGGAAACAGTTTCTCTGTGCTTTGCTCTGACCATGACACTGTGAAAAAGCCATATCTGTTTCCAAATCTTTTCACAGAGGCCAAGTAAGAGGGAACACTTTATTACTTCTCATGCATGGCACCAGACAGACAGTCGGGGACAGTTTTATTATTAGATACTTTATCATGTAAATGTGTTTCCATTTTCTGTTCTATAAAATATATGTTGGATGTCGAAGTGTTTGTGTGTTACAAGAATATGAATCAATCCATGTGTCACAAGAGTTTAAAACTCATGTTTTACCCTCTTTCAGTCATATGCTTAAGTAAACACTTATACTAAAACCCATTGCCATCAAGTTGACTTTGACTCATAGTGACTAGGACAGAATAGAAGTGCCCCATCTGGATTGCAAGATTGCAAACCTTTATGGAAGCAGACTGCTATATTTTTCCTCCTATGGAGCTGCTTGTGGGATGGAACCACCAATCTCTCAGTTACCAGCCAAGCATTTTGACCACTGCACCACCATAGCTCACTACAAACTTATTAATGTAAAATAACACACATTTATTATCTCATGGTTGTTGAGGTCAGATGTCTACAATGGGTCTCACTAGGCTAAAATCAAGGTTCTGGCAGAGCTGTGTTCCTTTCTGGAGGCACTAGAGGAGAATTTGTCTCCTACATTCCTTGATTCATGGCCTCTTCATTCTTCAAAGCTAGTAATACAGTAAAGTCAAGTCTTTGTCGCGTCTTATTACTCTGACACTGTTTCTTCCTCCCTCTCCCACATTTAAGGACTCTTGATTTTATATTGGGCCCATGTGAATAATCCAGAATAATTTACCTATTTATCTTAATTCTATCTGCTATTTTAATTCTCCTATGCCAAGAAACATAACTTATTTACAGATTCTGGGGATATAGACATAGACATTTTTTGGGGATGCATTATTCTGCTTACCACAAGTGGCCATTCCTTCTTTGCTATTCATACATTATTTATAGTAATACTTATGCATTTTCAAAAAAGGAAATCCTGAGGAATAGTTTCTGAATAAATGTGTATAATATGCTTTATCATATATATGCATAATATGTATGTATACAATGAGAAAATAATATCCACAAGTTTCCTGTACTCCCTGTCTGAGAGAGTATACAAGCTTAAGATTAAGTGTCCTTCACCTCCTTCCAGCTAACTGTCCACACCAGTAATTCACTTCTGCTACTTCAATCCTGCTGTCAATGCTTAGATCTGAGCCCCATGCAAACCCTGGCTGAACTATTTTCTGCTAATTGTTATCAGTCGTCTTCTCCTCTACTGTCCTTCATACTAATACCAGTCACTTTCATGATGCAAATCTTATGATGTTTTCCTTGCTTAAAATTATGGCATAATTTTCTGTCTCCCATAGGAAAGGCACTTGCATCAGTATCCAGCATTCATAAAACTTGTAACACACAATTCTCTCACCCACAACATGCACACACAAAAATGTACCTTTCTGTAGACACACATCTCTCTAAACATACTTATTGTACACAGAATATGCTAGGTTTTATGCCTTTGAGCCTGTTATCTCTTTGATGAAATTTCCCCTTTGTGTGCCTCAAAAACTTATCTTCATAATCCAGTTCAAATAATTCCTCATGAGTAAATTCTCTCCTGACCTTTCTAAGGTAGGATATTTCATTCTCTGTATTCCCAGAGAATATGCTATAGCACTCTATTAGAGAATATATCACTTTATGCTTGAATATGTGTCCTCACACCTCTCTTTCTCTCTTACACACATCTCTACCTTTCTCTCAACTGTCTTCCCCCTCCCTTTTTCTCTCTCCTCTGGTTTTCCTCTTTTTTTCTAACTGGGATTTGATCCCTTAAAGAAGAGAACTGTCCAACTATCTTTAAATCTATTCATCATATAACTGGAAATTGCAAGCACTTAATAAATACTTGAGGAATAAAATAATAAAGCAGTATTTAATTATCCTATCACAAGAAAACAGAATTTTCCTCCTAAGCCAATAATATTTATTGAGGTATAGTAGCGTAGTGCCTAAGGCACTTGATTGTTAACCAGAAAGCTGGCAGTTCAAACCCACCAGCCACTCCTCAGAAGGAAGATGGGGCAATCTACTTCCGTAGTGATACTGCCTTGGAAACCCAAGGAGGGGTCACTATGAGTCAGGTCTGACTAGACGGCACATAACAACAACAAAAAATAAAATTCAAATGCTTCGTGATAATCCTAAAGCACCTGGAAGAATCAAACTTAAGGTACTTTGGGAAACATCCTACCCATGGAGAAAAGTACTACATTATTCAAACATCACTCTCATGATACCATCCATAGGAACTGATCTGATAACTGTTGTTGTTGTTATGTGCCATCGAGTCAGACCCAACTCATAGTCAAGTCAGACCCAACTCATAGAGACCCCTCCTTGGGTTTCCGAGGCAGTATCACTACGGAAGAAGATTGCCCCATCTTCCTTCTGAGGAGTGGATGTTGGGTTTGAACCGCCAGACTTCTGGTTAACAGTCAAGTGCCTTAGGCACTACTCTACCAGAACTCCCTGATAAGCTACCAAGAACTTAAACCCCAGTGCTACTGGGAACACCCATGTTAGAGTAGGAAGCATTCTTAGTGTCATCAGTTATCTAAGCTTCATTTCATATGATCTTTTACCAGTAACTCTTTGCACCAGGTCCACAGAAACCACCTCCAGGATGAAAGTAATTCAAAACCAGTACAATTAAACTTCACCAGTCTACACATTGCTATGATGGTCAGTGCATTGTGGTTTTCTGAACCACACAGAAGTAAAATAAACCATTAATAAAATTGGAGTGATTTCTTTCTTTTCAGAAGAAGAAGGCTTGCTAGAGTTTATGAGGTACTTACTATTTGTCAGTCACTGTGCTATGAGATTTATAGTCTTTTATTCTTTATGACATCTTGCTGAGGAGCATATTATTATTTCTATTTTATAGTGATGAAATTAAAGTTTAGGGCATTACACTAGCCCTTTGGTGCTAAGGTCACAAAGCTTTAGTCTCCACCAACAACTGAACCCATGCTCTTAAACACTAAACTTCTCTTTCACCATTGAAATGAATGTTTTATTTTTGAGTAATAAACATCTTTCTAGCCAAAAGAAAGGAAGAGAAGGTGAAATATGCCCAATCTCAAATACAATTAAACAGAGCTTATTGATTTCCAAAACAGGCATATGTATAAATATTATGGAGATTAAATAAATCAATAATAATAAAATAATCTCAGTTTCCAATGTTACTGTATCATTTGCAAAATTCTTAATTGTCTTAAAGGAAAACTGGCCATGTAGCTC
Source organism: Orycteropus afer afer (assembly GCF_000298275.1). Classification (NCBI taxonomy): domain Eukaryota; kingdom Metazoa; phylum Chordata; class Mammalia; order Tubulidentata; family Orycteropodidae; genus Orycteropus; species Orycteropus afer. Next base: position 529,143 of record NW_006921610.1, read on the forward strand.
TACCATAAATCTCATTACAACGTAATAGGCTAAAAGTTGGAAACTTAATATTTTTAATCATCAAAGACAACACTCTGAGTGATACTGCAGAAAATGTTTCCTTTTTTAAGGATTCCAGATCAGTAGACATCACATACAAATTACTAACTGAAAATCTATCATTTAATCTTGAAAATTTCAAAAAATTACTTGATCTCTTGTTTTGCTCTGGCCTTTAAATAACTCAGTTCAATTTTGTAATCTTGATTGTTGTTGTGTGACATCCAATAGATTCTTGACTTAAAATGACCCTATGTGACAGAGTAGAACTGTCCCTTAGGGTTTCCCATGCTGCAAGCTTTTAAGGAAGCAGATCTCTAAATCTATCTCCTTCAGAGCTGATGGATTGGTTCAAACCACCAACCTTTCAGACCACTTAACCATTGTGCCATGAAGGTTCCTTGTAATCTTGGTAATGATATATTAATCAGACATTATCACTGATCACTAGCTCTTTTTTCAAAATTAGGAAAAATGAATTATTACCCAGTATTTTGTTGAAACTTGTTTTTTTTTTTTTTTTTTTTAAATATTACTTGCATCAGTGAAAATACAAAATAGGTCTTTGATATTGGAAAAGTTAAAGAAATCTTTAGCAATTAAACATCACATTATCTCTGTGTAAGGAAAAGATAAACCTTCAACCTCAATAAAAATTTAGAAGATAACATGATTTCACAGGTATGAGATGGAGTATCTTTCCTTTGTGATTTCTGGTTGTTCCTTTTCTTTGTGAAGAATTAGGAGAGAATAAATCAATAAACAAACTAGAGAATACTTGTTACACAGCATGGTGGGAAACAGTTATGGACAATGTGGCCTAGTGAGTTAGTTTTTCATTCTTCATCATTAAAGCTTCATATTTACGTTGATGTTTTACATGCTATGGCTACTATAAGGTCAATCTTCAGTTTTCTTTTGCCAATCTAGCCTGTAAATTAAATTAGGAAAAGAGATTCAGAGTAGCTGGAGTTGAAGTATTCAGGGTTCTATGCAAAAAGAATTACTTAGAAGTTATATCTTAACTTTTTTTAAAAAAATATAATGCTCCTAAAGTCCTGCATATTTAAAGAGAATACACCATGCAGTGGATTATAGAGAGTAGTTACTGATTCCAGTAATAATATTGCCATTTTCCAATATCCTATATCAGGCAGAGCAATAATAGAAAAGTGTCATTCCGCTGGCAGGAATGGAAGAGGGGAGAGAAACATGAAGTAGTAATAAAAGATAAGGAGAACTTGTCAAAGTGACAGAAGAGAAGGAAGATAAGTTGATGGTTGTATGGCTTAAAATAGGCCAGTCATTTTTGATGTTGTTGTTGTTGTTGTTATGTGCCGTTGAGTCAGTCCTGACTCATAGCGACCCCTCCTTGGGTTTCCGAGGCAGTATCACTATGGAAGTAGGATTGCCCAACCTTCCTTCCTAGGAGTGGCTGATGGGTTTGAATCGCCAGCCATCTGGTGAGCAGTCAAGTGCCTTAGCCACTATAGCAAAGTCAATTTGACTAAATCAAGAAATACATGGAGTGTTCACTAAAATTTGAAATTTAAAATAATACATGTGTAAGTTTGAGATATACACAGACACATTCACAAAGTTCACGAATATGATGTAGTTTCAGGAAAATAACACTGCTTATTGCAACTCAATCCACAGTTTCTCAGTGAAAACTGTTTCAAAAATCCTAGTTACACAAAGCATTTTCATGTAAGTACATTATGTATGAAGATGTATTTGCAGGCTAGATTTACTATTTTGATCCATCAGACAAATTTAGCTCATGTCCCAAGTGCATATTTCTAATTTAACAACATTTTTTTCCCATGTGTGTGAAAATTGATTGCAGTGACTTCTAGAAATATTAGATAGCACAAGATTTCCTTGGAACATTTAGAAACTGAGTAACTGGTATGTGTGATGTCATTTTAAAATAGAACACTAGACTATAATTCCACTCTTCTGAAATTCTTTTTTAAATGTGTTTTTATTTCCCTATTCATTGCCAGTAGGTTGCTAAGTAATGAGAAAATGAAAGTAAAGACTAAAAATAATAACATTTTAATAATATTATGAAACACTGTCTTTTTGTCTAGTATTATCAGTTAACTACAGTGATTTTTTAATTTTTTTTATTTTTTACAGATTGTAGTTATATCTTTTTTTCCAGTGGTACCAGGATATTATTCAGCATAATTATAGGATTTTTTTTAAAGTACTTCTCTGTCCTTAAAAAACTGTATTGTAGAGACATAGCTGTATAATTGAAAGAATATTTCCTGCATTAGATGTAGGGCAATGTCAAGAATGGCAGAACCTGTTTTACTAAATAATGTGATTTGAAATCATCATGAAATGACTGAAAGTTTTAACTTGAAATCACTCAACTTAATTATTTTGTAAATTAATTCACTAATATATATATATCAAGGAGCTCTGGTTGGGCAGTGCCTAAGGCATTTGACTGGTAGCCAGAAGGTTGGCAGTTGGAATCCACTTGCTTCTGGAGGAGTGAAGATGGGGCATTCTACTTCCATAAGGATTTACTGCTTTGGGAACCAAATATGGGTCACTATGAGTGGAATCTACTCGATGGCAGTTGTTGTTGTTGTTATTGTTATGTGCCGTCGAGTCGGCCCCGACTCATAGCGACCCCTCCTTGGGTTTCCGAGGCAGTATCACTACGGAAGTAGGATTGCCCAACCTTCCTTCCGAGGAGTGGCTGGTGGGTTTGAACCACCAGCTGTCTGGTTAGCAGGCAAGTGACTTAGCCACTATGCTACCAGTAGGTTTGGTTAATACATATATCAATATTTTATGCATACCTACATATTTTTACTATGACCAATAGGGAACAACTGCTTTTGTTCAAGTTCTTTCCTCATGTATTCTGCAAAGTTGTATTAAGATAGGGAAGGTGGGCTGGGGAACTTAAAGTGAATGGAAGATCAGAGCACTAAGAATTTCTTTAAAAAAAAATTTCATGGCTTAAAAGATAAAGATATTTTATGCACTGCAAAATAAATAGGGGAAAAAAAAGAAAAGCTCAATATTTTGAAAGGAATTTTAGTCTGCTTCTTAAATAAATTTAACTAAACTTTGTTCTCTTCCTCCCTCCTGGCATTTATGCCATCTCCCAAGGCTACCATGGTAAGCAGTCTTCTTCCTTCACTGTTGTAGATAAGAATTACTTATGCTCAAATTGTTTAGTACAGAAGCTCTTTAAACTTCTCTCTCTCTTTCTCCCTCTCTCTCTCTCAAATATATATATATATATATATACATTCAATTTTTTTTAATCAAAAATGACTGCTTTGTTACTAACATTAACAAATATGAGGATTTTTTATTTTCTAAATTCAATATGTATATTTAGTTTGTGACATTTACAAAAGGAAGAAATGAATAAATCTATATCTTAAGGAAATATCCAACATAGAAAAAACGGTTGGTATCCAATTCTGCAAGGCAAACAGCACTATAATACAGGTATTGGATAGAAATAACACAGATGAGCATTTTATCAAAACTTCTTCTGAAAAATATTGATTACTAAGTAGCAAAGCAAATCTGTCAACTTTCTCTGGTTGAGATTTATGTGTTTTTTTTTTTTTTTTAACCTAATGATATACTATTTTCTGTGGTAGTCACCAAATATTAATAGGTCAATTATTTCTGCTCTAAAAGAAATAAAAATAAAGCCCAATTGCAGAGGTTAAAAAAATAAGGGTAATAACTGTACAAAATTACTTATCTGAATTCAAAAAAAACAAAAAATTCCCTAATATCACTGTCATTATGGAAGATTAAAAAATAGGTAAAATCCTAAAATACCAATCATGGTTTTTAAAAAACAACTTTTCTTCTGTCTTTTTGGCCGTGTTGAGAATTCTAAGTTCTTTCCATGTATTATAGAATTGCCTCCACACATTGCTTAATTAAAACTGGTCCATAATTGTCAATGGTATGCTTGGTTTCCATTAACCGCTAATTATAATGTTGCAAACTTATTTAACCGTTTTATCAAACTACTTGCCCCTCTATTATTGCAGGCAGTCTTTGAACCAATGAAAATACACCATACTTCTAAAAGCTATAAATATTTATCCCATTATAATTAATAATAATTGATAATTATCAATAATTCCTAAAATAAGTCAAAAGATGTTGCAAGAAATTACATCAGTCAGATTTGAAAACTAAAAAAAAACTAAGCCAATCAACTCTCCTACTTTGAATATTTGTATGATTGAGTATGTATAATAAGGACTTTAACATATATATATACACATACATATATATATTATATATTATATTACATGGGAGCTCTGGTAGCATAGTGGCTAAGGCACTTGACTGCTAACCAGAAGGCTGGCAGTTCAAACCCACCAGCCACTCCTC
>NW_006921610.1:533767-556729 GCF_000298275.1 Orycteropus afer afer
GAAACCCAAGGAGGGGTCGTTATGAGTCCGGACCGACTCGATGGCACACAACAACAACAACAACAACAAGCTTTTAGTCATAAATTACTACATTAAAATACTGAAGGTTGAGGTGATCAAGAGATAAATAAGTATAACTTTATCTAAGTGCTATAAAATCGGTATTTGAGATGAAATAAAACAAAGTTGATAGGCATTGAAATTAGGTTCTATTTGAGGAAACTGGTTCCCATTTATAAAATTTCCTTTAAAATATAACATGCTAGGTGAAATTATGCTTAGTAAATGATAGTCTACTTGGAAGTGATTAAAACACAAAAGTATTACTGACTAAATTATAAAAGTTTAATGAATTAGGTAACCAATGTTCATCTTTGGTGAACTTAACATGTCAACATTACACTTGATGGCCTTTTTTTGAAGCTCACAGGGATGTCATAAATGCAAATTGGAAGTCTGAAGAAAAGATAGAATTCAATAGCAACATTCTAGAAGCTTATGCATTTGTGGTGTTAATAGTTATATATTAAGTATAAAAATAGTTAAAACTAATGAATTTGTATTTCAAAAACTATTCTCTGACACACTATTAAAGAAATATATCTCATGACTGCACAAATGTTTTGAGTAGATATAATTTACATACTAAGATAATCAATTTAATAACACTTCACACTTCACAATTTGCAGAAAAGAAAAGTGGGCAACCAAAAATGGATCTGAATTATAAATAAAGAGTATTAAAATATAGACTACTAAAGTTATCCAAGTTAGAGTAAAAATACATTATTTCTAACACTGCTTCACATAACTCTAACTTAAAGATTCTTGACATGTGGGAGAGAAGGTAAATTGGCAGCACTATGAGGCTGAACAAAACCAAAAAATAATTGCAAAGATGACATTTATTTAGATCATAAAATGTCTCCTGAAACACTCAAACTCACTACCATCAAGTTGATTCTGACTCACAACAACCCCCGGTGGGTTTCGAAGGCTGTAAATCTTTACAGAAACAGATGGTGTCATCTTTCTTCTGTGAAGTGAACTACCATCCTTTTGGTGAGCAGTCAAATGCCTTAACCACTATACCAACAGAGCTCTACCCCTAGAAGCCTAATATTCTAATGTTTCCTTTAAACTGTCTCTAAATTCCCATGTTCAGAATCACAATTAGACCAAATATCTCTCAATATACTCCATGCTTCAATATATACCACACTTAATTCCATTTCTCACATATATAGTCTTAAAATTCATATTTTTGTATCAATCTCAGCAAGTTTTCAAGAGGAAAGCAATCTCATGGTGTCATGTTTAGGGAAAATACAGTAAATTATTCAAGGAAGTGTTTACATATCAAAGACTAAATACCTTAAAAGCAATTAATATTAATTACAATTTAATTTCAGTAGTTAAAATATGCTGTTTGTTTCCATATTGAGTATGATAGCTCTTAATCAAGGATCTCTGCTTATGTTTTTTGCTTAATTCAATTTACTGCTTTGTCCCAATCTATTCACCACAATTTGCTACCTCAATTGCTAAGGGCTGATTGTAAATCACAAAACATTAAATACTCCAATGATTTCCACACAAAATCATTAGAAGAAGATAAGGTAAATTTGAATTTAACAACATTACTTTGGTGGCACCCTAGTGACACAGTGATCAATGCACTCAGCTGCTAATCAAAAAATCAGCCATTTGAACCCACCAGGCTTTCCATGGGAAACAGTTGTGGCAGTCTGCTTCTGTAAAGATTACCAAACCAAACTAAACCCATTGCCGTCAAGTCAGATCGACTCATAGCGACCCCTCCTTGGGTTTCCTAGGTGGTATCACTACAGGAGTAGATTGCCCAATCTTCCTTCCGAGTGGCTGGTGGGTTTGGACTGCCAGCTTTCTGGTTAGCAGTCAAATGCCTTAGGCACTATGCCACCAGAGGAGCTCTCTGAAACCCAAGGAGGGGTCGCTATGAGTCCCCTCTGACTGGACAGCACATAACAACAACAACAACATGCCACTAGAGATCCCGACAACCTTGGAAACCCTATGGGGAAGTTCTGCTCTGTTCTATAGATTTGCTAAGAGTCAGAATCAAATCCAAGGCATTGGGTTTAGGATTCTTTTTTTTTTTTCCCCTCCCAGTAATATTACCCTAAGTACAATACTCAGTTAGTAAATATAAGTATTCTGTGAGAAAATTTTTTCCATTGTACTTGCATAACTGCACAGTTTAAATGTAACACAATCATTTTGGTCATTTCAAAGCTTTCTGAGCTTTTCTGGTACTGAGATGAGTAAAGATAATACTGCCGTTGAGTCGGATCCGACTCATAGAGACCCCTCCTTGGGTTCCTGAGGCAGTATCACTAGGGAAGTAGATTTCCCAGTCTTCCTTCTGAGGAGTGGCTGGTGGGTTTGAAATCCTAGCCTTCTGGTTAGCAGTCAAATGCCTTAGGTTCTACACCACCAGAGCTCCTGAAGCTAATAAGGCTTGAAAATTTCCAATGCTGTCTCTGATTCAAACTTCAAAGCTTCAAATAGAAGCTTGAGGAAAATAATTCAGAATGTATCAGAACCTTCATGTTACTCTGATTTTCTAAACTCATGTTTAAAAGTCTACCAAAAATGTTGACATCCTTTTTTTGCTAAAGTACAAAATCTGAGGAAAACTAACACGTTACATAGACCATGTAGCATTACACTGTAAAAAATTATATTTCAAATTGTAAAAATAAGAAGACAAACAACCCAATTTAAAAAATAAGTAAAAGATATGAACATGCACTTCACCAAAGAAAGCACTCAGATGGCTAACAAACACATGAAAAAATGCTAACGATCATTAGCCATAAAACCAAAAAGAAAGCAAACTGCATGCTATTGAGTCGATTCCTACTCTTAGTGACTCTATAGCACAAAGCAGAATTGTACCTGTAGGGCTTCCAAGGCTATAAATATTACAGAAGCAGACTGCCTCATCTTTCCTCCATGGAGCAGCTGATGGGTTTGAACTGCTGAACTTTTGGTTAGTGGTAATATGCTTTAACCACTATACCATCAGAGTAGTGATACTGCCTTGGAAACCCAAGGAGGGGTTGCTATGAGTCAGGTATGACTCCACGGCATATAACAACAACAACAACAACATGGTGAAAGCTATAACATAAACAATCCTGCAACAGCAATAATAACTAATAATAATTTGTGAGTAGATACATAAATGAATATACATGTTATATAAGAGGGAAGTTGTATGGAAATATACCTGCATACTTACATAGGCATGGTGATAGATATTTCTACATACATATTTGTAAATGCTGGACATATATATATGATGAAAAATATAGTGGCCACTTATATAGTTATAGAAACTACTTAGTTAGACATCAGAACTAAACCACTGGACCTGAAGGCCAAGGATCATAGTCTCAAGGGACAATGAGATTGATCAATTGTTAAAATAGAGTTCATAACTATAATGTTCTACATTTTAGTCTGGTAACATCTAGAGCGTTAAAAGCTTGTCCATCTTAGAAACAACAACAGGTCTCTTCCAGCCTGGAGCAAAGGAGAATGAAGAAAAATGAGGACTCAAAGAAGTAATTAGGCCAAAGGATTACTGGCCCACATGAACCATGTTGTTGCTGTTATTATGTGCCGTTGAGTCGGACCCGACTCATAGTGACCCCTCCTTGGGTTGCCGAGGCAGTATCACTATGGAAGTAGATCGCCCAACATTCCTTCCGAGGAGTGGCTGGTGGGTTTGAACCACCAGCCTTCTCGTTAGCAGTCAAATGCTTTAGCACTATGCCAAATGAACTGAGATAAGAAAGAAATGTTACACCTTACTCATTCTCTGCTTGTATCTCTTGATCTTTCTCTTTTATCAGTGTACTTGCCAGAGAGAAAGGAGCTCTGGTGGCATTTTGACTGCTAAGCAGAAGGTTGGTGGTTCAAACCCACCACCCACTCCACGGAAGGAAGACTTAGCAATATACTTCCATAAAAAATTTACCAATTTGGAAACCCAAAGGGGATCCCTATGACTCAGAATTGACTCGATGACAGTGAGTTAGGTTTTGGTTTTTCGGTTCCCAGGAAGAAAACAAATGTAGGGTTATGGGGACAGAGGAAATGAGACCAGCTGATCCACTGAGTTTAAACTTCAGAGCATAAGATACAAAAACATCCTGCTTCTTTGCAAAACAATTAGAAAAAAAAAAAAAAAATTACTGTTTAAATTTCTCTCCAAATCTACATTTTCAATACAGATAATTGGTTGATGTCAATGTTGGCTTATCTTTCACTCAAAACCAGTCATGTTCTTAACATCAAATATATGTATTTTCAGCATCTTAACACCAGATCTTGTTTTATTCCCCACTCACTGCATCTGTTTCCAACATTCATGGAGCTAAATGTTCACAATCCTTAGTGGTTTCTCTGGTTGATCACAAACACAAACAAGAGGAATTTAAAGTAGCATAGTACTCTGATGCTTAGTAATATGTCATCCTTTGTGTGAAGCCACCACTAATCTTGAGCTTCAGGTCCTTTATCAAGTAATTTGTTTGTTGCTATGTGTTGTCAAGTTGATTCAGACTCATAATAACCCTAAATGACAGAGTAGAACTACCTTATATGATTATCTAAGCTGTAATTTTTATGGGGGCAGATTACCAGATCTTTTCTTTAGCAGAGCTACTGGTAGGTTCAAACTGCTGATCTTTCAGTTAGCAGCCAAGCACTTAACCACTGTCCCTCCAGGGCTCCTTAATAACTTGTTTGTTGTTGTTGTTATGTCCCATGGAGTCGGACCCGAATCATAGCAACCCCTCCTTGGGTTTCCGAGGCAGTATCACTATGGAAGTAGATTGCCCCATCTTCCTTCCGAGAAGTTACTGGTGGGTTTGCCCTCTTCCTTCCAAGGAGTTACTGGTGGGTTTGCCCCATCTTCCTTCCGAGGAGTTACTGGTGGGTTTGAACCACCAGCCCTCTGGTTAGCAGTCCAGTGCCTTAGGCACTATGCTACCAGAGCTCCTCTAGTTAAGTGCCTTAGGCACTATGCTACCAGAGCTCCTAGTAACTTGTTTAGTGCTACATTATTAGTACTAATTCTTCTCCTACATTGGAATCCCTAGCTGTTGAAAATGGTTAATATATTTGGTTGCTAAGCAACAGAGTAGAAATTTGAGTTCACTCTGAGAAGCCTTGGAAGAAAGGTCTGATCTTCTTTTGAAAAATCAGCCACTGAAAACTCTACACAGCACTCATTTCTACTCTGATACACATGTGGTTGCCATGACTTGGAGTCAGTTTGATGGCAACTGGTTTTTCTCCTTCATTAGAAGAATCTAGCCCTTGAGCACAATCTAAAGCCATGGCCCTGACATCTATAAATAATATTGGCTAGTAATGAGAGTCTATGCCTCTTAAACAGTGCTTGTTCCATTTCCCCTGGACTCTCAGAACAGTCTAACCATGTTGGATATAGCTGATGTCAACATCTACTTGATCACAATGTGGTTGAGTTTGCCCTGTTGCCCAAATTCTCCTTTATCACTCAGACACACCACCAAAGTAGTAAGAATGATTTTCACTACAATCAAATTAGCTTTTCACAGCACCACTTCAAGTTTATAAAATAACTATTCCATGTTTTCTTCTAATATTTGAATGTTTTCATTTTTTCTTATTTAAATATTAAAAATATTTGCAATTTATATCATGTAATGATGTATGGATCTAAATTTGTTTTAGTTTCCAGGTGACTGTTCATTTGTCCCAACATTACTCCCTGATTTTCCTGGGCCACCAAAAAAAAAAACCTGAAAAATGATCTCCTTGAGATATGATGCTTATGAAAGGAAATTTAATATTTTAACTATCACAGATTTATCATATAAATCAAATCCTACTGGCACCTTCAAAATGATGGTTTCAGCATTGGGCCCAAAAGAGCTACTATCCAGAGACTAGAGTATGGAATGAGAAAATTTCTTTTGATAAATTAGTTTATGAACATTACAGAATACTTACGGGTTCTTAGCCCACCCCTACTCCAACATCTCCCCGATAATCCAAAACAAGAACATTCAAAATATAATTAACAGTGGAGTGAATAAAACAGACTGAAGACAATTTTTTTAAACCAGAAAAACATCAAATTAGCAATGGTACAAAATGATCAAGATACTATAAAATAACACATCTTTAAATCACTACAGGCAAAGGAGGAAGAGAGAAAGAAAAAAAAAATACAGGAAATTCTATTTCTCAGTTTTTCAAGCTGCCAAATATGCTGCTTTCAGTTTCCAAGAGCTGTGCTGGAATAGAATGTAGGACTAGAAAGATTTCCACCAACATGAGTTCTACTCATCTTTCCAATAAGTCTCAAAGATAAAAATTCTTAATAACTCAGCTTGGTGTGCAATATCTGGAATTTCAAGAAGGACTGTTGAGAGGGCACTACAATGCAAAATATGAATGAAAGAGATGAGATGAGAAAACCAAAGAGGCTAGCAGCTTACGATTATAAATTTTCAGAACAATGTTTAATATTGAGGATTGTAAGGTTGTTGAATTGGCTCTAAATGATGCATTTATTCTCTCAGTTAAGGTATGGAACTCATTTTGAAATTTAACTATCATTGTAGTACTTTTCTAAAACTAGTAATACTATAAGGTTGAAGATATAACAATCTTATTGAAATTGAAAGTCTATTTTCAAAAGGCTTGAAATTATGAAAACTTATGCATTAACATTAAAAATAGAAGAATAATACAAATAAGTAAAGTTTATTAATAGTTTCAAGATTCATAAGGGTTCCATTTTTCTATTTCTGCAGTAATTCGTGTAACTACAGAACATTAGAATCAGTATGTAGAGTCCATAACAAATGCAAAGAAATGCACTGAAAGATTTGTTTTTAAACCTATAATAAATTTAATTTAATTGTAGTCACATATATGGAATCTATGGCACAACTGAATGAAAGTTATTGAAAAATGCAAAAGCAAGGGGGTTTGTTGTTTAATGAAAAGTGATAGTTAGCATATGTTGTTGTTGTTGTTGTTATGTGCCATCGAGTCGGCCCCGACTCATAGCGACCCCTCCTTGGGTTTCCAAGGCAGTATCACTACGGAAGTAGGATTGCCCAACCTTCCTTCCGAGGAGTGGCTGGTGGGTATGATAAGTAAATTCTTCTAAGAGCCAAGATATGAATTACCTAGAAGTAGCTAATAACCCTCTGCTAGATACAGTGCTAAGATCTTACATACACTTAAGCTAACAGTTTAATTTCAGACAGACCCTATGAAAATGAAATAAATAAAAAAAAAATGAATTTTTAATTAGTAGACTGATTTTTACAGCAGTTTTAGCTTTGCAGAAAATTGAGCAGATAGTACAGTTTCCAAATACTCCTTCTCCCCCTCCCCAACCTCCGATTACTAATAACTTATATGTCTGCATTAAATTTATGACACTTTATAAGCTAATACTGACACATTATTATAAACTAAATCTATACTTTTAATTAGGTTTCATTCTTGGTGTTATACAGTTCTAAGGATTTTGCCAAATCCATAATATATCATGTATCCACTATTACAGTATCCTACAGAATAGTTTCACAATCCTAAAAATCTTTTGTGCTCCACCTATTTATCCCTCCATCCCTGTGAACACTCTCTCATCCCCAACACCATCTCATCCCCTGGCAACCACTCATCTTTCTTCTGTCTCTGGAGGTTTATCATTTCAAGAAAGTCATATAGTTGGAATGATACACTCTGTAACTTTTTCAGACTGACTTTTTCCACTTATCAATATGCATTTAATATTCCTCCATGTCTTCAAAGCTTCTATTTTTTTTATCACTGAATAACATTTAACTTTATGGGTATATTTATCCATTTACCTATTTAAGGACTTCTTTTTTCTTTAATTGTGCTTTGAGTGCAAATTTACAAAGCCAATTTGTTTTACATTCAACTGTCCATGCACATTTGATTTCAGAGACCCAGTTACCATCCTCAACCATAAAAACTCTCCTCATCTTCCCTCCCCGTGACTACCCCCTCCCTGTACCCTTCTTAACTATGCATTATTTCTCTATAGTTTTCCCCTATGTGAATGCTGCCTCTCTGCTGTCTCATGGCTGATTGATCTAAGAGCTGCTTCTCCCTGGAGTAGGTGAGTACAGGGCCCTGGAGTAGCTGTTCTGTGTGTAGGTCTTTCTGTGGTTGGGATGAGAGATGATCCATGGAAGTTAGTCTACTTCTTGGTCGACCCAGCTTCTGCTGATTATGAATAAAGCAGCTATTTCAATTTGTATTCAGGTTTTGTTGGACATGAGTTTTCAACAGAATTATGTAAATATCTAAGAGCATAATTATAGAATCATATGAAAATACTATGTTTAGCTTTGCATGGAAGTGGCAAACTGTATTCCAATGTGGTGGCACCATTTTGCATTAACACCAGCAATGAATGAAAATTTCTACTGTCCCAAACCCTTGCCAAAATTTGGTGTCATCAGTGTCTTGGATTACAGCTTTTCTAATAAGTGAATAAAGACCTCTGGTGGTGTAGTGGCTAAGGCTAACCAAAAGGTCAGTGGTTCAAACCTGCCAGTTGCTCTGTGGAAGAAAGATAAGGTAGTCTGCTTCCATAAATATTTACAGCCTTGGAGAGCCAACGGGAGTCATTACAAATTGGAGTCAACTCGATGACAGTGAATTTGTTTTATGTTTTTTTGGTAATGGGTGAAAAATGGTATCTGAGAAGCTGGATGATCTGAAGAAAAATGCAGCATCAGGATTGGATGAAGGATCATTAACAACCTGCAATATGTAAACCACACAACCCTGTTTGCTGAAAGTGAAGATAACCTGAAACACTTACTGATGAAGATTAAAGACTACAGTTTGCAGTATGGATTATACCTCAACATAAAGCAAACAAAAATCCTCACAACTGGGCCAATAAGCAGCATCATGATAAATGGAGAAAAGATTGAAGTTGTCAAAGATTTCATATTAGTTGGTACCATAGTCAACACCAGTGGAAGCAGCAGTGGAGAAATCAGATGATATATTTCACTGGGCAAATCTGCTGCAAAAGACCTCTTTAAAGTGCTGAAGAACAAAGATGTATCTTTGAAGACTAAGGTGCACTGAACCCAAACCATGGTATTTTCAATCACCTCATATGCATGTGAGAGCTAGACAATGAATAAGGATGACTGAAGAAGAATTGATGCCTTTGAGTTTTGGTGTTGGTGGAAAATACCATGGACTACCAGAAGAATCAACAAATCTGTCCTGGAAGAAATGCAGCTGGAATGCTCCTTGGAAGAGAGTATGGCCAGACTTTGTCTCATCTTCTTTGGTCATGTTGTCAGAAGGAACCATTCCCTGGATAAGTATATCATTCTTGGTAAAGCGGAGGGTCAGCAAAAAAGGAGAAGACCCTCAATGAGATGGATTGACACAGTGGCTGTAGGCTCAAGTATGGCAAGGATTGTGAAGCTGGCAAGGACCAGGAAGTGTTTCATTCTGTTATACATAGGGTTGCTATGAGTCAGAACCAACTTGATGGCACCTAACAACAGCAACACCATTCTTGTTGTAATATGCAATTTTCTAATGTTATGTGGTTTAGAGCATCTTTTCATATACTTATTTTCCATCTGTATGTCTTATTTGATGAATTCTCTGTTCAAATCTTTTGCCCACTTTTTATTTAGATTTTTTTTCCTTACTGCTCAGTTTTAGGAATTATCTGCATATTTAAGATTCAAGTTCTTTATATATAATCCTGTGTATTTTGGATTCAAAATATGTGTTTTGCAAATATCTCTTCCTCTTCTGTAGCCTTTCTTCTCATTCTATTAAACAGTGTCTTTCCAGACCAGAATTGTTAATTTTAATGAAGCTTAATTTATCATTTATTTTTCATTGATTTGTGCCTTTGATGTGTCTAAAAGTCATTACCAAAACTAAGGTCACTTTTCTCATGTTATATTCTAGATATTTTATAGTTTTGTATTTTACATTTCTACAATCCACTTTGAATTAAATTTTGTGAAATCTGGGAGGTCAATGTCTAGATTCTTTTTTTTTTTTGGCATATGGATGTCAAGTTTTTCCAGCACTATTTGTTGAAAAGACTCTCCTTTCTCTGTTGAATTTCCTTTACTTCTTTGTAAAAGATCAGTTTGACTATATTTGTGTGATTCTATTTCAAGATCATTTGTGTAGTTCCATTCATCCATTTTTCTATTCTTTCACCAAAATAAAACTGACTTGATTGCTGTAACTTTATAGTAAATTCTGAAAATCCGGTAGTGTCAGTCCTTCAACTCTGTTCTTCAATATTGTATTGGCTAAACTGGGTCTTTTGCCTTTTGTATAAACTTTAGAATCAGTTTCTCAATATCCACTAAGAATTTGTTGTGATTTTGATTGGCACTGCATTGAATCTATAGATCAAGTTAGGGATAACTGACATCTTAAAAATGTCTTTCGATCCATGCTCGAGACATCTCTTCATTAATTCAGATATTTGATTACTTTCATCGGAGTTTTGTTGTTTTCCTCATACAATTTTGGAGATATTTTGTTATATTTATACCTAAGTCTTTCATTGTTTTGGTGCTAATATAAATAAAAACAAAACAAAACAAAACAAAAAACCTCACTGCAATTGATACAGATCCGGCCCATAGCAACCCCTCCTTGGGTTTCCCAGGTGGTATCACTATGGAAGTAGATTGCCAACCTTCCTTCCAAGGAGAGAATGGTGGGTTTGAACAGCCAGCTTTCTGGTTAGCAGACAAATGACTTAGGCACTACACCAACAGAGCTCCTTTAATATAAATAATGTGTTTTAATTTCAAGTCTCAATGGTTTCTTGCTGGTCTATAGGAAAGTAAGTAACCTGGCATCCTCCAACATTGGTATAATCACTTCTTAGTTCCTGGACTTTTGTTTTGCCTATTGCTCTGAATTTTCATAAACAATAATGCTGTCTGCAAAAAGAAAGAGTTCTATTATTCCTTCTAAATCTGTGTATCATTTATTTCCTTTTTTTTATCTTATTGTATTAATTAAGACTTCCAGTATAATTTTGAATAGGAATGCTGAAGGCATTGTTCTCAATCTTAAGGGAATAATATCTTATTTTTCACATTAAGCATGATTTCGGCTGTAGGATTTTTGTAGTTATTCTCTATCAAGTTGAGAAAGTTGCTTTCTATTCCCAGTTTCCTGAGAATCATTTGCATAGTCCCACCCACTCATCTGGTGAGTATCACAAAGACCATGACTAGAACAGGCATACCAAGTAATTCACTGCACCACATATATGCATTTAATGTTATAAATTTCCCTCTAAACATTGCTTTCATGGCACCCCCAAAATTTTGGTAATTCTTATTTAATTAAATATATTTTTAAATTACTCTTGAGACAATTTTTCTTAGACTCGTGTGTTATTTAAAAGAGTATTATTTAATTTCCAAATATTCTGGAATTTTCCAGCTGTATTTTTTGTTTTGATTTATCCACTGTGGTCTAAGAGCATACTTTATTGGATTTTTTTTTTTCACTAAATTTTCTTCTATATGTTTTGGGTGAGCTTGAAAATCCCCTGCCATTAATCTCATTTTCTTGGAAGGCTGAGCTTAATTCAGCATCATAGCAGAAGAAAACCTATTACCCATATCTATCTTAAGTTTCTTACCATACAATTTTTCACAAAACATAATTGTATATCATGTCCTTTCTTTCTCTGGACCAAACAGCTTAAAGCTCTCTGAATTCCAGTTGAGGCTACTTGCAACTTTTTCAAGTCATTATCAAACCTAATGTAATGACCACAGTTGGAAAGGATCTCACTCTTTTTCATTACCGATTTGTTTTATTTTTCCTACACTATTCCTTTTTTGTGGCTTCCGGGATGTAAAGTTCTTTTCATCATATTTCTTTGTATATTCCTTGACAGTTTATATATATGATCTTGTTTATTTCTCCCAACAACTCTTGGAAATGGAAGATATTTTAAATCCTATAGCACAAACAAGGAAAGCAATTTTCTGAGATATGAATTGGGTTTTCTGGGAGAACTTTTGTAAATATCTTGAATTATCTAATGCAGGGTTTCCTAATTACAACTGACTGGCTCCCTATCTTCAACAGACTAAGTCCTTACCCAATCACCAGAGGCCATGGCAAAGTGTGCAACTGGTAGTTCTTTCTTTTTTACTGATACAACTATACAACCAATCTACAACCAACCAGACTGAATCTTCTCTAAATGTCTTTATTCCTAGATTGCACTCATGAAAATGAAAACAAACTTCTATATGAATGCATTTGTTATTTGATACTTAATATTGAAGGCATCTTCTTTCTCACACAGAATTATATCAGAATCTTGCTAAATAATTCCATCAGAAGGTGTATTGATTTCCTATTGCTGTTGAAACAAATCACACAAATTCAGTGGCATAAATGTAAACAAATTTATCATCTTACTGTTACAGAATGTGATATTCAAAATGGGCTAAAAATCAAGGAGTAGGCCAAATTGTGTTCTTTCTAGAGGGTCTATCAAAGAATTTGTTCCTTGCTTTTGCCAGCCTCTAAAGGCTGCCTGCAGGAGCTCTGGTAGCATAGTGCCTAGGGCACTTGTACTGCTAACCAGAAGGTTAGCAGTTCAAACCCATCAGCCACTCCTCGGAAGGAAGATGGGGCAATCTACTTCCATAGTGATACCGCCTGGAAACCCAAGGAGGGGTCGCTATGAGTTGGGTCCGACTGGAGGGCACATAACAACAACAACAACAACAAAGTCTGCCTGCATTCCTTGGCTGTAGTCATATCAATCTGACCCCTCTGCTTCCACCATCACATCGCATTCTTTGACCCTCTTACCTCCCTTTTCCCTTATAGAAACCCTTGTCTTTACATCAGATCCAGAATAATCTCCTCATTTCAAGGCCCTTAATTTAAATCACAGGAGTTCTGGTAGCGTAGTGCCTAAGGCACTTGACTGCTAACCAGAAGGCTGGCGGTTCAAACCCACCAGCCACTCTTCAGAAGGTAGATGGGGCAATCTATTTCCGTAGTGATAGTGCCTCGGAAACCCAAGGAGGGGTCGCGGCACATAACAACAACAACAATTTAATCACAACCGCAAAGTCCCTTTTGTCATATAATGTTACATATTTAAAGGTTCTGGAAATTATAGCCTGGGTATCATTGTGGGGTTTTTATTCTGCCTGCAATACAGGATAAACAAATAAATTTTAAAAAAATCAAATATCATAAATAGTTGGACTGAATTTAATACTTACAAGATCTCACATAAACAACAAACAACAACTCACTAACTCATTGCTGTGGAGTCGATTCGACTCCTTGGGTTTCCTTGATCCTTCCTTGGAAGCAGATGGCCCAATCTTCCTTCTGAGGAGTAGCTGGTGGGTTGGAACTGCCAGCCTTCTGGTTAGCAGCTAATGCCTTAGGCATTAGGCCACCAGAGCTCCCCAAGATCTCATATAGAGATAAAGCTGAAAAAGAGAAAGTATCTGACTCATATTTAATTGTGAAAAACTAAAAGTGTTCCTTTTAAATTATGGAGTAGAATGAAGTCAACAAATATCCTGTATTTTTTCAACATGAATTAGTGCCCTATTGTTGTTGTTGTTATTTGACGTCGAGTCAGACCCGACTCATAGCGACCCCTGCTTGGGTTTCCGAGGTGGTATCACTATGGAAGTAGATTGCCCAACCTTCCTCCGAGGAGTGGCTGGTGGGTTTTGAACCCCCAGATTTCTGGTTAGCAGTCAAGTGCCTTAGGCGTTATACTATCAGAGCTCCTATGAGTGTCCTAGAAAGCATAAAGAAATGGAAAAAAAAAAAGAAAGATAGATAGGGATGGAGTGACTCAATATTATGAAGATGGCAGATCTCTCTAAATCTGAAATTGAATGAAATTTCAATCGGCATTCTAGCAAGTATTTTTCTAGAACTTGATGACTGATTTTAAAACCCTATTAATTCTAGTATTAGAGTGTTATAAATAGACAAATAGACATCTGAGATCAAACCGAACCAAAACCACTGCCATTGAGGAACCACAAGGTTCCTAATGCTGTAAATCTTTAGCAAGCAAACTGCCTCATCTTTCTCTGGTGGAGCTGCTGGTGGGTTCGCACTGCCAATCTTTTGGTTAGCAACCAAGTGCTTTAATCACTGCACCACAAGTAAAGCCTAAAAATAGATGCAAGTATTAAAAAAAATATAAATGTTAAAGTAGAAGTGGTACTACAAGTCTGCAGAGATAATATGGCTAGTTCTCCCAGGGAAATTGACTATCCATATAGAAAAACATGAAATAAGATCATTACCTAACACTATACAGAAAAAAATGAATTCAGAAAGGACTTCTGACCAAAAAATGAAAAGCAAAGATTACATTTAGAAAAATAGAAGAGAATGTCCTGATGGATCAAAAACAAGTTCCTCAAACAAAAACAAACTAGTTTTAACCAAAAAACAGCCCTTTTGCCCTTGAGTTAATTCTGACTCACAGTAACTTTACAGAACAGGGTAGAACTGTTCCTTGGCATTTCCAAGGCCAAAATCTTTATAGAAGTGACTGCCATATCTTTTTCACACGCAGCTACTTGTGGATTCGAGCCACCTACCTTTCGGTTAGCAGCAGACCTCTTAACCACTGTATCACCAGGGCTCCTCATAATTAATTTTAAAGACCCATAAATTTAACAGTAAACTGGAAGCTACTATATGACAAAAACTCCTACATAAATGTTTAAAGACCAGTGAAAAACTAGGAGAAAATAGTTATAAAATACATAACTAATGAAAGGTTATGTCCATAATAATAATTTTAAAAATCCTACAAATAAGTAGTAGATGATTTAATAGAAAATAAAAATGACTAAGAATCATGTAAAAATGCCCAACTTCACTAGAATAAGGGAAGTGCAAAAACAATGCCACAATGTTATTTCACAGCCACAAGATTGGAGAAGTTTTTAAAAGTCTAATAACACCAAGTCTTGTTTAGGATGTTTGGGATACAGAGTTCAAAACTAGTGTGTAAGTTTGAATAATCACTTTGGTGAGCCACTGGCTAATATGGTACAATATTTAGAAAATCTGAAGATGAGCATTCCCTATCACCTAGTACGTCTTATAATTCTTATGATGCCTTGTAAAACTCTGTCACAGCTGAACAAACGTTTAAAATGATATTCAAGGCTTATGCTACCAAAAGGTGGAAATAAACGGTCCATTAATAAAACAGTAATGAATGAACAGGTTATTCATATTATGAAAAACTACATAACTCTTATAATGCATGAACAAAATCTCAGTTTTCAAACCATACCATAAGTTAAAAGAAAAGAGAGCAAGCTGTAAATGATATAATTTACATTTTAAAAATAGACCAAATAATCATTATTATTTATTTTTGGAGTAAATATGAATGTGATTAAAAAAACAAACAGGAAACTGGGAATGGCATTGATAAATGTCATTTTAGATTAGTAATTTACTTCCCTGGAGGAGGGAAGAAAGAGAGGATCAGTTAGAATTTATTGATATTTTGTTATTGTTAATTCCCCTCGATTCAATTCCAGCTTATGTTGACCCATGTGTGCAGAATAGAACTACTCCATAGGGTTTTCAAGGTGTGGCTTTTCAGAAGCAGATGGTTGTGCTTGGATTGATAGATAGATAGACGATAGATAGATAGATAGATAGATAGATAGATAGATAGACAGACAGACACATAGATACATAGATACATAGATAGATACATAGATAGATAAAGATATAGATAGATATTCAAAACCCAATGTAATCAAGTTAATTCAATCTCATAGCAACCCTATAGGACAGAGGAGAACTACCTCATAGGGTTTCCTGGACTATAAATCTTTACAGAAGCTAACTGCCTCATCTTCCTCCTGCAGAGTGGTTAGTATGTTCAAATCATTGATGTTCGATTTGGAGTCAAGCACTTAACAATTGTGCCACCGATATATATATATTTTATACATGTATATACATATATATATATATATATATAGAAGCTCTAGTAGCATAGTGCCTAAGACATTTGACTGCTAACCAGAAGGCTGGTGGTTCAAACCCACCAGCCTCCCCATGGAAGGAAGGTTGGGCAAACCGTAGAGAAACTGCCTCAGAAATATAAGGAGGGGTCGCTATGAGTCAGATCTGACTCCACTGCAGTGAGTTTGGTTTTGGCTTATATCTATATATGCATAATGATCATAGATATATTATTATAATAAATTATGTGTTAAAAT
Organism: Orycteropus afer afer; assembly: GCF_000298275.1. Lineage (NCBI taxonomy): Eukaryota > Metazoa > Chordata > Mammalia > Tubulidentata > Orycteropodidae > Orycteropus > Orycteropus afer. The sequence continues at coordinate 550,153 of NW_006921610.1, forward strand.
AATAATTTATATATATATATATTTATAATATTTTTTTAAAGTAAGATATGTGAAACATATTTAAAAAATTTATAACTTATACTTTTGATGGTGAGTACATAGATATCTGTCTGTTTTTACTTATGTGTTGAGAAGTTCTATATTTAAAATTTTTACATATATACAGCAGTCTCCCCATCACACATAGTTTTGCTTTCTGCAGTTTCTATTATCAGAGGTTAACCACAGTATGAAAATATGTAAATTTCTCCCTGTTCTGAGTAGATTGATGAAATCTTGCACTGTCCTGCTCCATCCTGTAGCCAGCTGTTTTCCTCCACCAATGCAAGCCTGGAAAATACAGTAAGGTGAGCAGCTGTACTGCACTCTATAGGCCTCCTTTGGGTTAAAACTGCTCACCCAGGGCAATCTGAGTACTTGAACTATGTATATATAGGAAAATACATAATATATATATATAGGGTGTCACCTACTTTGGTCATGTTGTTCCAAGGGACCGGTCCCTGGAGAAGGATATCATGGTTGGTAAAGTGGAGTGTCAGAGAAATTGGGGAAGATACTCAACAAGATAGATTGACACAGTGGCTGCGACGATGGGCTCAAGTATAGCAAGAATTGTTAGGATGACTCAACTTGGCAGTATTTCATTCTGTTGTACATAGCATAACAACAACAACAACATAGGATTCAAAACTATCTATGGTTTTGGTTATCCACTGGAGGTCTTAAAACATATCCCCCCTTAGACAGGGAGAACAAAGTGGAACAAAACTCAAAATCATTTGGAAAAAAAAAGGGGGGAGGGGAACCAGGTTTGCTGGCCCAATGGAGCCTGGTGGAACCACTAAGACTATGGCCCCTAGCTGCCCTTCAGGTCTGGAATTGAACACATGCCTGTGGCTTCCAGACAAACAATGAACAGACATATGAGTTGAACATTTACCTGAGGTAGGTACACTCCTTGGAGAGAACAAGCATGGGAGAAAGAAGGGCTGTTTATGCACAGGGAGACAGCTCAGGGGGCAGGACTGCATGGAGGGATGGACACAGGGAATAGGTAACTGTCAGGAGGAAGTGGGAGGGAAGATGTTGCATTGTGGTAAATTGTGGTCAATGTCATGAGACAAAGTATATGTGAACTGCTGTACGGAAAGTGTATTTGCTCTGTAGATTTTCACCCAAATCATAATAAAAAGAAAAAAAAAAAACATATTCCCCTCAGTTTAAGGAAAACTACTGTAAAATTAAATTAAATGTAAGGTAATATGAAGAAGTCTCTTTAGGTATATTGCAGAAGGAAACAGCTCAAATGAAATAGAAATTAACTTGTAAAACTGTGTTAATATCAGATTGCAACATCATTCTGGTGCATCTGAAAATCCTTCTAGTCCAAACATTAGATAACGTAATAGCTCAATTGTGCAAAGGACTAAGAATTGACATCAGTGTCTCAACTCTGGGAGTTTGTTCTAAGGCTCAATCCCACTCCATACAAATCTGTGCTTTATAACAATGAGATCTGCTCTGGACTGGCTACAGACAGGAACATTATGCAAAGGTCATTTAATGATAGGATAGAAGCAATATCTGCTCCTGAGTGAGCAAAAGGAAGGCATTTGCAGCAGCCATTTTATTTCTTTGCTTATGAAACTTGTTTTCCCATTGTCAAAGGCCCAGAAAGAAAACCCAAAAGTCCAATCAACACTGAATTCTGCAAACTTGAAATCACCAAGCACAATGTCCTGAAGAAAAACCTGAAAAAGAGTTGTCAAGATTGGCATTTTAGAAGCACTCTTTTTCTTATAATGAGATTCCCAACTGGTTAAACTGTTCTCCAGTATATTCAGCTTAAGGTTTAATACAATAAATGTATCAGCATTTGCTTCAGATCAACAAATGAATCTCTCCATTAACACATCTACCTGCTGTCCAAGATTGCAACCTCTCCAGGACGATCAACATTAGTATGCAAACATATTTGATTAAACACAGCTCTTACATTACTGTGGGCTTTTATGTTTAAATTAGTATTCAATTGCATCTAACCTGTTCTTTGGAAGTCAACACCTAGTGTAAATTCTGAACAAGGTTGCAGACCACATGCCATCCTTACAATGCCAAAAATAATCCTTGCTCTGGAATTTTGTGGGATTCCCCACCAAAAATTTGCAAATGCATTCAGTTAAGCCCAGGATTTTTAAAGGGATTGAAACTAAGGTTACACACTGAAATGAAGTATCCTATTATTTTTTCTGGGAGCTCTGGTAGCATAGTGCCTAAGACACTTGACTGCTAACTAGAAGGCTGGTGGTTCAAACCCACCAGCCACTCCTCGGAAGGAAGATGGGCCAATCTACTTCTGTAGTGATACAGCTTCAGATACCCAAGGAGGGGTCGCTATGAGTCGGGTCCGACTCGATGACACATTACAACAACAACAACATTATTATTTCTGGAAGCTCTGGTAGTGTAGTGTCTAAGGTGCTTAACTGCTTACCAGAAGGCTGGCAGTTCAAACCCACCAGCCACTCCTCGGAAGGGAGATGGGGCAATCTACTTCTGTAGTGATACTGCCTAGGAAACCCAAGGAGGGGTCACTATGAGTTGGGTCCGACTCAATGGCACATAACAACAACAACATTATTATTTCTACTTTATACTATTTATTCAGATCTCAAGTGAAGAAAAAGTCAAAATGTGCACATGCACAAAGTTCGGCGACACAGATAGGACTTTAAAGAGGAAAAGAAGGGCAAAGAATTCACTTGGTTGAGTGAAAATCACATTTGAAGCTTCCATGCCTACTATTGATAGTCTGGCAGCGCTATTTCTGATAAGGGAACATTCTGAACCAGATGTCGCCAATACTAGTCAGTCCTCCCTCACTTCAGTTATTACATGGCTTTATTGCTCCACAAATACTAAATCGGTACCTTTCCTTAGTTACTTGTCTAGAAGGAGCCAAAAAAAAAAAAAAAAAGAGGAGTGGGAAGAACATTCTATTACATTAAAATATGTCTTCTTTACATTCTTGATTTGGAATATTTTATAATTGTAATTATAATTTTATAACTGTCTCATTCTATCTTTTCTTAAAAACCCATACATGCTATGAAAAATCCATTTAGTTTTTTATGTTTAAAAATATGTTTTAAATTTATTACTAATGTTATCATCATCATTTATTTTATTTTATTTTATTATCCATTGCACTTAGTAAAACCTTAGCAAAACGTAGGAACTTAGAGATGTTGAGTTTTAAGTTTCCAAAAATCATGTAATTCCCCAGGGTAGATTAGAGTAAAAATCTTTTCACATACATCTTGGGCTCTATCTATTATAAATTTCTTGAATGATATGACTAATCAATTTATTTTTGTCCTAAATATTAAAATTAGACCGAAAAGAAAGGGGTCTGTCTCTTAAACCATGTATTTCCACCTCCATTCTCTCAAAGTTGTCATATACACCTCCTTTTCTCAAAATATGTTTTTAAAGCTACAATTAAAAGCCATGCACATGGTTAAAACAAACTAAAAATATTCAGATCCTGCTAAAATAAAACAAATAATAGAAAAAATACTTCCACTGGGAATTAAACTTGAGGGAAGGACAAAGCATTTATGCTTCAGTGCTAAAATCTGAAAGCTATTCTACAATTAAGATTTTTTTTTTTTACAAACTTGAGTCAGGGTAAAGGCAACAATAAATAAAGAAGCAACGAAAGAAATAAAGGAAACATTTTTCCTAATGTTACTGTCAACACAATTTTAATAAGCCAACATGTCATGCTGTTTCTAAATGGCTTTGAGTCAACCAGAAATGCTATTAATAAATATTACTATAACCCTTTACTGGGGAAGCATACTTGGCATCACCTGTACTGAAAGTAATGTAGAGCTGCCATATCAATGACCCTTGACCTCATAATTATCGTTTTAGCAATCTATTACAAATAAATATTTCTATAGCTCAAAAAGCCTTGCTAAAAATAAGCAAGTTATTGCATTGTAAATCACTAGACAAAATGTATACCCAAATAAGAGAAGGTTAGGAGAAAGATGTGGCATTCTTCTTCCATAAAGACTGCAGCCTTGGAAACCCTATAGGGCAGTTCTACTCTGTCCTATGGAGTTGCTATGAGTCAGAAATGATTCAACAGCAGTGAGTTTGGTTCTTTATGGTTTCCTTCAGATCACTACCCACTCACTGACATCAAGTCAATTCCAACTCATAGCAACCTTATGAAGCAGAGTAGAACTGCCTCATAGGGTTACCAAGGCTGTAATCTTTATGGAAGCAAGCAGATTGCTACATCTTTCTTCTGTGGAGTGGATGCTGGGTTTGGGTTTGAACCATGGACCTTCCAGTTAGCAGCCAGGTGCATAACTACCCTACCACCAAGCTCCTATATTAATTAGAACAATAACTGATACATAAAACTGATTCAATATTATTTCAATTAACCCCACTCTTTTACACATACAAAAATTCAAACCCACTACCATGGAACTGATTCTGACTCATAGCAACCACTGGTCTGGTGGTACAGTGGTTAAAGTATTTGCCTGCTAACCAAAAGGTTAGCAGCTTGAACGCATCAGCTGTTCTGTGGGAGAAAGACGAGGCAGCATGCTTTTGGCAAGATTTACAGCCTTAGAAACCCTATAGGGCAGTTCTATTCTGTCCTATAGGGTTGCTATGAGTATGATTTCAATTAAAAGAAGGGAAAATAATTCACTTGGTTGAGTGAAAATCACATTTTACGCTTCTATTCCTACTATTGATAGTCTAGCAGTGCTACTTCTGCTAAGGGAACATTCTGCACCAGATGTCACAATACTAGGCCTTCCTCTCTCACTTCACTTGTTATATGGCTTTATTGCTCCACAAATACAAAATCAGTAGCTTTCCATAGCTACTCATTTAGAAGGAGCAAAAAAAAAAAAAAGAGGAATGGAAAGATTATTTTGCCTACTGCATCATTTAATTGAGTGTTGTAGACCAAGTATCATCCTCACAACACCAAAAATAATCCTTAATCTGGAATTTGTGGGATTCCCCACCAAAAGATCTATAAATGCACTCAGTTAAGCATAGGATTTTCAAAGGGATTAAAACTAAAGTTACACACTGAAATGTGTAAATAATTCAACTAAAATTATTTCAATTATATTCAGATTGGTTATATAAAATGTTTTAGACATTATTGTTTTTCATATACTACGTCTCCTTTCAGTCATTCATCTTTTACCTCTGTTGATGGTGTTTTTATTCTTTGAAGTCATTTGGTATTAAGTGCACTTGTCAGTGAATCTATTATTTAATGTTCAGTTGCTAAATCCCTAAAAGATAATTTATACAAAGTTATGGGTTCTCTAAGAGCAGCTTGACTTCTATGTTGACCCAATTTATTCCACCTCTGCCCATTCCTCACTAAAATGAAAGCAGTGATTCTTATTATACAATATATTAAATAACTTTTTAAAAATTAAATGGGGATGATATTGATGATCTAGGGAATGAAAATCCTAGCAGTTCCCTATTGCAAATGTTTTGGTTAGTTGAGACCAGCAAAGTGCTTTGCAAGCTGTCACTTCATTTTTTTACTGTCAAAGTCAGGAAAAGCCAAGTAACTAACAGATAAATGCTAATATGTCCATGTGTGCAGTACATTTAAGGAGCTTTGGTGCACAGTGCCTAAGGCATCTGACTGCTAAAGAGAAGGTTGGTAGTTCAAACCCACCAGCCACTCCATGGAAACAAGACTGGACAATATACTTCCATAAAGATTTACTGCCTCAGAAACCCAATGGGAGTCTCTATGAGTCAGAATCAACTCGATGGCAGTGGGTTTGGTTTGGTTGTTTTGGTGGTACATTTACCAAATATGTGCTCTAGTGCCTAAGGCATTTACAGCTAACCAGAAGGCTGATGGTTCAAACCCACCAGCCCCTCCTCAGAAGGAAGGTTGGGCAATCTACTTCCATAGTGATATCACCTCAGAAACCTAAGGAGGGGTCGCTATGAGTTGAATCCACTTGACAGCAGTGAGTTTGGTTTTTTATTTCTAAGATCACACAAAATAATTTGTTTCCTACTATGTCAATCATTCTTCCCACTGACAGTTTTAGTTAAAATTTAAAAAAAAAAGAAGAAAAAAAATTAGATACTATCACTGCATCTTGAGTATGTTAAGTTTGCTATTATTTATCCTACTTTACTATTACATCTGAATGCAGAGTAGGTTTCTCAGCAACTTGTCATTTAATGTATGAGTGAAAATTTTCAATTCATTCTTACTTATTTTAAATTAAATATTTTACAATCAAATATGTTGTTCCTAAAGCACAGGGCAAAGGGCAGCAAGCATCCTTAAATTGTCTTGTAGAATTTCTCACTTGCTTGCTCTCAGTCAAGGATGTCACATTTCATAATAATTTTTTATTTTATTTATTTATTTATTTTTTTAACTTTTTTTTTTTTTTTTATTGTGATTTGGGTGAAGATTTACAGAGCAAATTCACTTTCCATACAGCAGTTCACATATACTTTGTCTCATGTCATTGACCACAGT
>NW_006921610.1:557189-562094 GCF_000298275.1 Orycteropus afer afer
TAATTGTTTCCATTAATTTTGGTTTTCTTCTTTCTTCTTTGCTCTTGATGAGGAGAGACCCAACTTCATAATTTTAAAGGAAAAACCAATCTCTAACCTAAAAAAACAAACACACTGCCACTGAGTAGATTTCAATGCAAAGTAATCCTATAGGCAGAGTTGTTTCCAAGGCTGCAAATCTTTATGGAAGACTGCCTCATCTTTTTCCTGTGGCATACCCACTGATCTTTTGCTTAGCAGCCTTGCCTTTACCACTGCACCACTAGAGCTTCTACCACCTCTAACAGAGAACCCACATCTAGCATTCTGGTTTTCAGTGCTTAAATAGGAAAAATCAAGGTGAGTTTTTGCACCTTTAAGACAACAACATATATATATTTTTTTTATTTTTATGCAAGTTTTCTTTGAAAGGCCAATGTAGCTCTAGCACATAAGAGAGAAAGAGTAAAAAAATATAACTTATTTTAAAGTGATTTAAAAATAGAAGTCACGCTACTTCTAAAGGATGCAGTGTTATTTAGTAGGCAAGTGTGAAATAGGTGTGAATATGGTCCATGAATGGCATTCAAGCAGAAGAAAAATCTTATTACAAAACTTTAAAAAAAAAATTAATAATATTGCTTATTTCACATCATAAAGGGTTGACAGGAAATTCTAGATAGACAAGAAATTCTAACTCAGTCATGTGTTGTATTTTGGTGTGGGAGTTAAGGCAGGGACCCTCAACAATCCCTAGAGTTTTATTAGAATCCCAAGAAGGCATATTTTGTTCAGAAAACTTGAGAAAGGACTTAGGATTTGGTGAGAATTAGTCATAGGAAGATGCTTGTTACTTAAGCCCACACAGTCCATTTGAAAGTGAATTGCTTCATGTCTTTTATTCCTGTACAGAACATTAGAATCTTTTACCTTAACTTACTTCTCAAGGCTATGTTCCCCGCTACTCAGTTCCTAAATGACAAATTAAATCCACTGCTGTAGAGTTAATTCTGATTCACATTAACCACTACAGAGTTTCTAAGGCTGCAAATCTTTACAGAAGCAGATTGCCTCACGTTTCTCCTGCAGAGCAGCTGGTGAGTTTGAACCACTTACCTTTTGATTAGCAGCAAAATGCTTTCATCTCTACACCACCAGCAGCTCCAAAAAGAAAAGACAAAAACCAAATCCACTGCCATCAAGTCACATCCGACTCATAGCTACCCCTCCTTGGGTTTCTGAGGTGGTATCACTATGGAAGTAGATTGCCCATCCTTCCTTCTGACAAGTTGACAAGTGTCTGGTGGGTTTGAACTGCCAGCCTTCTGGTTAGCAGTCAAATGCCTTAAGCACTACGCCACCAGGTATCCATAAATCAGTCCAACCAACAACTGGCCTTCCTCTGAAGATCTGTAGGATTCTGAGTGCAAGATTTTGCCCTTCCAAAAATCACCATTCTAAGTCCATTTTTATTTGGAAATTTTCTCCAAGTTGGGCTACTTATCCTTTCTAAATTAAAGTAATAATTTATACTTTATCTTTCAGGAAAAGGTACAAAAATGTAAAATTGTTTACTTGTGGTGGAGAGCAGATGACAGTAGTAAAAGGAGAGCTCAGACTTAGAAATATAATGTTGGTCCTCTCTTTCCTGGAGTAGGGGTAGAAAACTTAGGTCCATAGAAACAAAAATCCTGGAGACTAACTATGCTTTCTTAAAAATATACCTCGTTACATAAGTTTTATTTTAAAAAAAAAATTATAAATATGATAAAAAAAGATTAAATACTAATAACATGTTCTCAATTTTCTCCTCAAGAATCCTTAAGTTTTATCTCTTATATGCACACCCATGTTCATTGCAGCACTATTCATGATACCAAAGAGATGGAAACAACCTCAGTGCCCATCAAAAGATGAATGGATTACCAAACTATGGTACACATACACAATGAAATATATGCAGCATTAAAGAATAATGAAGACTCTACAAATCATCTCATAATGTAGATGAATTTGGAAGACACTATCTTGAGTGAAATAAGTCAATAATAGAAGAGCAAATATTGTAGGAGTTCATTATTATAAAAAGTCAAGGAAAGATTTACACAGGGAAGGAAAGCATTTTTGTTGGTTACCAGGAATGGGAAGGGAGAGGAAGGAAGATTGCTGCCTACTTAAGAGACATATGTTGAATTGAGTGAAAGTAAAAACAATATAACACAAGCATGTGACCAACACAATATCACTAAAAAAAAGGAAGACATGGAGATACTAATACCCATCAATGTGTCCACAATACTGCATTACCGTTAACACCAAATACCAGGCTACAGATAAACACATAAACACCTGAGAGTATCAGATGGGGGTCAGTGAACAGGAGTATATTCTAGACCAAGGATAGATTCAGCTGAGGCTAATCTTGCACAGACACCAGTGATACAAAATACCTGCAATCCTTACAGAAACAATAGAAGACAGACACAGAGTAATCCCAGACACCCAGACATTACGGGAGAGAGATTCAATAGATCTACCCTCTGGGACACCAGACTCAATTGGCACAACAAAATACATAAAAGCCTTGTTCTGCATCCTACATTGGTGAGTAGTGACTGAGGTCTTAAAAGCTTTCAAGAGGCCATCTAAGACACAGCTAATGGTCTCCTAGCATCAGAAGCAAAGAAGAATGAATTTAAAAAAAAAAAAAAAAAAAGGGCATTTGGAAGCAATTAGCCACAGGACATGATGGCCCTCAAGACCAGAAGGACTAGATAATGCCTGGCTACCAATGCCAAGCACTCAGGAAAGGATCGAATCTGGAGATCCTGGATAGAGTGGGAGGGAAAACGTGAAACAAAAGCCAAAAACTCAATAATGACCAGAATTGCTGGTCACAGGAAGTCAGATGAGACCCTCAATACTATACTCCTGGAATATATTCTGTGCTTGGAATTAAACTCACCCCCAGGGGCTGGCTCTCAGTCCGATAGTTAACAAGTTGTACATGCAGACCCCTCAACCCAGGATAACGCACCCACACACTCTATGGTAACACATCCCTTAGAGCAATAGACCACGGGACACCAGAGGACCAACATTCAAACTGAGGGAATGCAGGACAAACAGGAGTGCATAAATATGAGGGGCACGGGGGAGAGTTACAGCGTAGGGAGGGGAGGAGACTGCATTAGGGTTGGACATGGTAAATTGGGAGTGAAACTAAATGTACACATAACATTGAATGAAAAACAAGCTCTTAAAATAAAATAAATAAATAAAGACTGACTATTTGCAGACAATTTTTATTATAGATGAATATTTAATAAATAACCCCACACTTCTTAATCCAATTCCTAGCCCTGAATATGGAAACACAAAAAAACAAACAAAAAAAGTTTTCTTAAAAAAAAAAAAAAAAAATTGCTTTATCTTTTACAAATATTCTATTTTGCAAATACTACATGAGAATTAGAACCCTTAGTCCTATTTACACTGGTAAATGAGAAAAAGAAGTAATTGTTAACAGCAAAAAAGGAATACTATTTATGACAAGTACAATTCTAACTTCTTCAGAGAGAGGCATTATCAATTCACTTCTTACTTGATAGACTATAAAGTACAGCTCTAAATTGGCTTATGCAATAAAAAAGTACTGTAAGTTAGGTGTGTAAGGCCTATTATTCAAAATAATGATCTGGAGTTTCCCTTTCAATAAGCTCTTTCAATAGCACTTTTACTGTCATTTTACAACAAGCAGACATGATTTTATGGCTAAGATATGAGCAAGCAAATGCATATCTACAGAAAACAGTGACTATGGCAATTAGCATTAAATTTCTGAATGATCTTTCATAGAGGGTGATGGAAACTGTGATTGCTAATGAAAACTGCTTATTGGAGCCCCCTCAAGAAAACTGCTTATTAGAGCTCCCTCAAGTGGAGCCCAGGCACGTGCCATACCTGCCATACCCTAGATGCACCTCTGTTACTACTTATTTAGATAAGAAGTGCCCATATCATTACAGTTAATAACCTAAAGAGCATATTTAACAAATGCCCTTCCAGGAAGCTACTATAGAAAGAAAACCTCCAACTGGGAAATTTCATACATCACTTTACAAGCCTTTATTAATCTAATTAATTAACTAATTAATTTCTTTGTGCTCATTGTGATTCTTTTTCAGAAATATACAGATATTAACATTGTTGTTGTTATTGGTTGCCATGGAGTAGATTGCTACTCATGAGGACCCCATCCAAACTCCTCTCAAGAAAATCTTCATTTTACCTCACCAGTTGCTTTCCCAGGATCAGTGAGGTTGCAAATGCAAAACAGAAGAGGGGCAGAGGGACCCAACTGGACACGCTTTAGCCGACTGCCTTTAATTCAACCTGTACATTACCTTCTCTAAGTGGAAGATTTTATTATTAATACTATTTTTATTTTCTTTGAGCTCCACAGGAAGCAATATTTCTTGGTGCTGAAACAAATTTCTCATTCAGTTTTTGTCTTCAATTTCTCTTCCTGGATTTCTCTTTCACTATCTTTTATTTGGTTAACATCTTTTATTCCAACTCATAGTGACAGTATAAGACAGAGTGGAACTGCCCCAGAGGGTTTCCAAGGCTTTAAATCTTAATAGAAGCAGACTGCCTTATCATTCTCCCATGGAGCAGCTCGTGGGTTTGAACCACCAACCTTTTGGTTTGGAATCAAGTACTTTAACCTCTATGCTTTCAGTGCTACTTAAGTGTATGAATTTAGTTCCTCTCTTTCCCAAAATTTCATTGAAATGATAGAACAATATATGTGCAAAAAAAAGTCCATAATGATCCTTGGAAGCAAGAAAGGATACAATCAGTAGATATGACATTTTGAAGAATTTATAAAAGATGTTGTTGTTGTTGTTGTTGTTGTTGTTA
>NW_006921610.1:562294-565813 GCF_000298275.1 Orycteropus afer afer
TAACAACAACAACAACAACAACAACAACATCTTTTATAAATTCTTCAAAATGTCATATCTACTGATTGTATCCTTTCTTGCTTCCAAGGATCATTATGGACTTTTTTTTGCACATATATTGTTCTATCATTTCAATGAAATTTTGGGAAAGAGAGGAACTAAATTCATACACTTAAGTAGCACTGAAAGCATAGAGGTTAAAGTACTTGATTCCAAACCAAAAGGTTGGTGGTTCAAACCCACGAGCTGCTCCATGGGAGAATGATAAGGCAGTCTGCTTCTATAAAGATTTAAAGCCTTGGAAACCCTCTGGGGCAGTTCCACTCTGTCTTATACTGTCACTATGAGTTGGAATCAACTCAATGGCAGTAGGTTAAACTCATATAGTTAATGTGCCATTTTAACCTTCAAATCTTCACATCCTCTAAGTTCTGTTTTCAACTAAAGTCTTCCAAAGGGGTACTGAAATATTTTTTACTTACATTTTCATTCAATTCACATATTGACACCTATGATGGAAGAAATTACTGTGATCAGGTATCAACAAAACAATTTAACACTACAAATTTTAAACATTATGCATCCCCTATCAACCATTTTAGGAAGGACCTCCACCACTGCCCTGAAAAATATGAAAAATGTAAGTGGAAAAAATAAAGTTTCACTGAAATAAAGTACTGAAGAATTATATAACACAACTAAACAAGCAATATATTAGTGCCTAAGGCATTTGATTGCTAACCAGAAGGCTGGTGGTTCAAATTTACCAGCCACTTCTTAGAAGGAAGACTCTACAATCTACTTCTGTAGAGATACATCCTCAGAAACCCAAGGAAAGGTTGCTATGAGTCAGAACGCACTTGATGGCTGTGAGGTTGTTTTTTTTTTTGTTGTTGTTTGTTGGTTTTTTGGTATGAACCAAAAACCAAATTCACAGCCATCAAGTCAGTTCCATCTCATAGCAACACCCATTGGGTTGCTGAGGCTATAAATCTTTATGGAAGTAGATTGCCCCATCTTCCTTCTGCAGAGATGCTGATGAGTTTGAACTACTGACCTGATTAGTAGCTAGATACTTTATCTATTATGCCAAAATTAATCTTATTAACAAATGTTGTACAAAAAAGGTTAGTCCTGGAGATAACGAAGCAACACAGCATACTGGTTACCAGCACATATGCTGGAATCGGAGAGCAATAGCTAATTTTCTTAGATGCACTATTAGCTAGCTGTGTGGCATTAGCAAAGTTACTTAACCTCTCTGAAACCCAGATTCATCATGCATAAAGTGTGATAACAGTATCTACCTCAAAAGGTGTTGAGACATTATAAAAACATTTTAAATTAGGACTAGTACCTACTAATTAAGGAGCTCTGGTAGCATAGTGCCTAAGGCACTTGACTGCTAACCAGAAGGCTAGCGGTTCAAATCCACCAGCCACTCCTTGGAATGAAGATGGGGCAATCCACTTCCGTAGTGATACTGCCTCGGAAACCCAAGGAGGGGTCGCTATGAGTTGGGTCCGACTTCACCGCACATAACAACAACAACCACCTACTAATTACTCATTAAATATATCCTAAGATTATTAAACACTGTATTTCTTACAAGGTATAAATGAAGAACTGCCCAGAGACACCAACGTAATATCCTCTCAACATTAATTTTAGTTACAAGATTCTCCGGAATGCTTTGTTGTGATGAATAAAATATTCAGCTGTTAGCTACCTAATACAAAAACTTAAGAAAAAATGACTGAAGGCCTAGTCCCTGCTCTTATTTGTAATTTGCATTATTTTTTTTATGACAAGTCAAATGCAAAGCTATAACTGCTAGACTCTGCCAATAGAGAACTTGTGGTTTTGATATATCAAATGCCATCATTAAAATTATGTTATTTGCAAGATTTTTCATTTTTTATTATATAAAACTTTCATCAAAAATATATAGGGAGGTGATTCAAAATAGAGTTAGTGCTAAAATAGAGTCCAAAGCAAAAGCCCACCATCTGTAGCAGGAGGACTTAAAAACCCAGGGGTGTCTTCTTACCCAACTGTCAACACCAGGAATTATGCCAAGGGGACAGATGCTAAAATTGGAAAGTCTCATCTAGGGCACGACATCAGAGTCCTATGAATTCTCTCTAAAAAGCATCAGTCACCACCACAACAATGAAGTATTAGAAAGAAAACAAAAGCATCCTCCTTAATGAATAATGATCTCGGTGAAATAGCTATACTATTAAAATTTTACTAATACGAATGAACACATTTGTTTATGAAATGAGAGGCAAAATCTGTACTGAAGAAGTTTCCCAGAGATCAGGATGTATTTCTTTTAATCATTGGCAACAACAGGGAACATGTGATCCACCAGGAGAATAATAACAGAAGCCATTACTATAAATAGTTTCCAATGACAGTAGAGCGTTGGGGAAAAAAAGGAAATCTCCCCCCACCCTGGAATTAACAATACACTACCAGAGATCTGATAATGAAAATTGTTAACTCAGAGACTGCATCTGTCATTAAAAATGGAAACAACTTACAATTAATACCATTACATGGGAAATGCATGGTCCAGAAACACAGATATCCTGCCGTAAAATATGCTTCATGCCCATTCAACAATGGTTGAACTTGGATTTTCATTCCCATGGGATTTTTCACATCTAGCAGAGAAGAAATTCAGCCTTTAAGATTTCACAGTCTCCAGCTGCTACATGTGTTTTCAACCAAGCAGAATGTGAAAGTGTACATGCTGATGGTGGCTTCAGTTTTTGAAGCAAAGATTGCAAACTCATAGAGTGGGCCAACAGATAACATGAATGAATGAAGTATAATATGGAGGATTCTAGTAACCTGGAGAGTGAATGCCCCAGATATAGGGCACAGATAATATTCAGCTTTATGCTAGAAAGCAAGTGTGGTATTATCAAATCCAAATTTCAGTAGAAATTTTAAAACCCATATTTCTATTAGAAATTGTCAAGATAGGTAAATGCTAGGAAGAAGAAAATCAGGCATTATTTTTAAAAAGTGGGTTCCATACACATTTATAAATTCAATTCAATCCATAAGTTATCAGATGGTAAACTCTGAAGGGTCTCCATTATAATTAAAACTCATAAGAGTAAAGGAAGCTGCTCTGTTTGATTGATTGTTTTTCTTTGCTTGGATTGTTGTTGTTGTTAAGTGCCGTCGAGTCATTTCCGACTCATAGCGACACCATGCACAGCAGAACGAAACACTGCCCAATCCCGCGCCAGCCCCACAATCCCTGCTATACTTGAGTCCATCATCTCAGCCACCGTGCCAATCCATCTCGTTGAAGGCCTCCCCCTCTTTCGTTGACCCTCCACCCTGCCAAGCATGACATCCTTCTCCAGGGAATGGTCCCTTCTTACATGACCAAAATAAATGAGATGAAGTCTGGCCATTCTTGCTTCCAAGGAGCATTCTGGCTGCACTTCCTCCAGGACAGATCTGTTAGTTCTTTTAGCAGTCCATGGTACTTTC
>NW_006921610.1:567193-575548 GCF_000298275.1 Orycteropus afer afer
GAGGGGGAGGCCTTCAAGGAGATGGATTGATATGGTGGCTGCAATGATGGGCTCAAGTATAGCAGGGATTGTGGGGCTGGCACGGGATTGGGCAGTGTTTTGTTCTGCTGTGCATGGGGTCGCTATGAGTCGGAAACGCCTCGACGGCACTTAACAACAACAACAACAACTCTATCTTATAGGGTCTCTATGAGTCAGATGGACTCCATGGCAGTGGGTTTGGTTTTTTGATCTGTTTTAACATAAGGAATAACTGATTTCCCAGAAAGAAAAGAAGAAATAGAAATATCAAGCAGTTATGTGTTTCAAAAAGATATAAGAACAATATAAATTTCCATTTGTGCTTTCTGTGAAAAGAAGCATTAATGTGATTCATCCTGGTTATTATTATGATCAGCATTTCAGAGGAAAATAAAATCATTATCAATAGAGACTACATTTTAATGAGCTATAAGCTACAAAGGTGATTAGCTGTATTGAAAGCATATTCTTTTTATTTTTATTTTGACATATGTATAAAAACAAACAAAAACCTGAAAGAGAAATAATTAATAAAGGAAGTACAATGTGTGGATATTATAGCAACTTTGACTTCCACTTCACTCCAACCAGGTTGAGTGTATTTCAAATCATAGTGACTCTATAGGATAGAGTAGAACTGCCTCATAGGGTTTCGAAGACTGTCAGTCTTTATGAAAGCAGACTGACACATCTTTCTCCTGTGGAGCTGCTAATGGGTTCCAACTGCCAAACTTCTGGTTAGTAACCAAGCACTTTAACCATTGTGCCACCTTGACTCCTTCCACTTCACTCCAAGAAACCCTTATTACCCATTTTTATTTTGCTCTAAGGAAAATTTATAAGGATATTTTCTTTCCATCAGCCAGTCTTCTCTATTTCTATACCTCATTGCTTTTCCTTGTTATTTACTGGGAAGAAAATTCATGTACGCACCAATGTGACACAATACCATATTAGCCACCTGCAGAACACAGGAAAATACTGAATTGTTTCTTAAGTAGCAAAATAAAGACAGAAAGAAGACATTTATTTAAGCATATATGGCAGATTATATCTCAAAGTATGAGTCCGAGGATTCTTTTCTACATTTTCTGTGCATTTTTCCCCACTCTGTAATGTGAAGAGAATCACCCCCCAAGGGCCAATTTTCTTCCTCTAGCTCACATTCAAACAAGGACTCAAGGAATGCTCCTGCCTCTGAGCGTGATAGAAGTACCTGAAAGACTCTGATGACAGTTTAGTTCTTCTGTTATAAAAGATAAAACGAGACTGAGGTTTGGGTCTCTGAGTAGTAGAATGGAGAGGAAGGATGAAAGGTTCTCCAAGCGGGAAGGATGAGGGTGAATGGCAGAAGAAAATGAATGGAGGAAAAGAAAGTGGCCAGACATTATGAAGCAAGAGTAGAACCAACCTATCATTGGGCAGAATCCATTTGGACACTTACTTTTCTTATGGCTTTGAATATTTCTTAGTTTTGAAATAGGATCAAGTTCTGGACATTAAAATGAGTTGCATCAAGAAGTTTCAATAATTAAGTCTATCATTTACCATCCCAATCAATCTATAATTAGAACACAAAAACTGTATAGATTTTACAACAACAAGAAAGAGAAGGAACACAGAAAACAGAAACTCCAAGAACAATTCAGAAGTCAGTGCAAGTTTCCAAAAAATTATGCCACAATAAGATTTTAGGCAGTGCTGTAGTATATTAGTAGAGACTCAGTGGGCTTTTTTTCTAACAGTCAAGAATTACAGCTTAACTCAAAATTGAACTTATTTCATATTTTAATGTGTGAGTTTAGAAGGAAAGGGTTATTTTAACAGTCCAAGGCATGTCACTCAAAAAAAAATTTCTAAGTTCTATTTTTCTTCTCCTAAAATATATTAGGGGAAAAATGTGAAAGGTATATAAACAATGGCTTTCTTCAGAATAATTTATATGGTATTCTGGAAGAAACAAATATTAAAATGGTAATTAAATAAAAGAAAAACTAACTTTTCAGAATTATTGATAATGTGTATGTCTTCTTCCAGTTTTAAATTGGGCTTTTTAATATTCAAAATTATTATGTAATGACATCAAAATTCAAACAAAATTAATTATACCCCAGATGAAAACAAAGTATTGTAAGATTTTACTAAGTATATTTCCAGTGTTTCCTTCCAGGTTTGAAGGAAAGCTGCTACATAATTAAACCTATTCCAACCTTGTAAGGCTGTTGGTCTGGCAATCTCCTTGGTTTGTGTTAACAGGACCACAGATCAAGATACTGACTGCAGTGACCTAGAGAGGACTATAAGGGAAGTGCAAAGTCCACTAGCTAAACCCATTTCCCTTACTTGACTGAACATAAATGGAAAGGTTTTTACTGAATAGTCTTTTTACTGAAAACTACAACTGAGTGGTGTAGTCCTGTCTAAAACCAAATTTTAATCTCAAATTTAATTCTTTTTATTCAATAGCAGTAGGGCTATGCCATAAATCTCTCACCTTCTCCATCTACTTGCTTAGCCATCATTCAACTTGCTGGTTTCTGCGAAGTTGGAAAAGGCCGTTGGAATAGGGATTTGAGGTAGAAGGGTCAAACACAGGTATCTCCCTGGTACTCTCTTGTCTGACACAGGCTGATAGTCTTGCTTTTCATTCTTGCAGTCATCAAGATGCTGGCTCTTCTACAGCACACAAGCATGGCTTTTATTTTGAGGCACCCCAAAGTTTTCTGTGGTGGTCCTTTACAACTTCACTTTCTTGGGTGAGGAGCTATTAGGATTTCTGCTCAGGTACTAACTATGAGGAATTGTTCCAGATTTTCTTATTCTTAAAGTGTCCTCTTTTCAACAGGCAGCCCTCTTGGGCAGGAGTGACCTCAGCATAGTTAAATCCCAGGTACTTTCTCTGGTTAAAAAAAAAAAAAAATACTCACTGCATCCTTACTACCATAACATGCTAGACTCATAAGCTGATTTCAGACTTGTGGAAGTTTCATGCCATCTAAGGAATCCCTAGTAAACTTCCATGCTCTGAATTCAACAAATGAGAAGCAAATATTACTCTCTATCGAGGTGGATTGATAATGAAGCTAAGGAAGTTTAAGCTTTAGTGCCTCTTGCATGGACCCCATCCAAATACCTAAAAAGGCCCTTGGCAATATATCAACATGGTAATATAGTGTCTAAAATTTGCAAAGGTAATATTTTTATATATTTTGTTTCTTAAAGATGGTTTCTCATACTGTATAAGCTCCAGGCTCCACAAAAGTTGGATCTGTTCCTATCATTTTATATGTCCATTTATGCTCACCAAATCCCAAAAGGGACAAATCCACGTCAATTTCCTCTAGGAACCCTCACAAGGATATCTCCTATTAAATTATCTTCAGGATAGGGATGGAGGCATGCCCAAGACAGCAAACTCCTTAGTAGGATTACATCACTCTACTTTAATAAATCTCTACAAGTCCCTTCCAAATGAAGACGGATAATATGGATTAATAGTCACTGGACCAGTCTTGCTACCTCTCTGAAAGTCCCATGTGAATGCATTTAACACATTCTTATGATATAAGGTGCTTATCAAGTAGTCATTTTAGTTTTGGGTGTTCTGCCTTAAAATTCAAGACTGTGAAGAAATTTTCATTTAACTCCCCACTATATGAGCACGAATTTGAGACAATGCAGGTGGATGTCACAAACTCAAACTCCTTTCTCTATCTGAAAGAGGGCCTGAACTCAAAACAAAAATGATGAGAATATTAAGGAGGATGTTGTTGCTGTTGTTATGTGCCGTCGAGTCGAACCCGACTCATAGAGACCCCTCCTTGGGTTGCCGAGGTGGTATCACTACCTAAGTAGATTGCCCAACCTTCCTTTGGAGGAGTGGCTGGTGGGTTTGAACCGCCAGCCTTCTGGTCAGCAGTCAAGTGCCTTAGGCACTATGCTACCAGAGCTCCCATTAAGGAGGACACATTTATTCTGTATTTTATTCCATTTTCCTAGGAAAATATATGTTTGTTCTTCAAGGAAAATAGGAAAGAAAGCTGATCATTCACAGAAATGTTATATTATATCTCAATAAAAGCAAAACAATGCAGATTAATTTAACAGAAGTCAGAATTTTAACATTTAACATTTAAATTTGTAATTAATATATAATAAATTAATTGGAGGATTACTTTAAGGATTAGCAACCAATTAAAATAACTTAAAAAAAGACAATATAATTTTATAATTATATATTTTAAAAATAAAAGTAAAAGGGAATCTGCTAGAAATAGAATATGTTTCAACAACCCAGTGTGTTCTTAACATATGTGAACTTGCTGATTTCAACTTGAGGTCTGTATAAAAGAATGGGATCTTTGGAAACGCAATGTATCTATACCAGTTTTATTCCCAGTTGCCATCCTGTCACCTCTGACTGGTGCCTGTCCCATGTTTCAGCATACAACTATGCCCCACTGGGTCTTCATGGCTGTGACCTTTCAGAAACAGACCGCCGGACCTTTCTTCTGAGGCAGTGTTCCTGCCAACCTCTTGATTACTAGTTCAGCACTTATCTGCGTCACCCATACACCCACACATTCTAATTGGTTCACCAAAAATCAACACTAACATTTATTTTTGTTTGATTTTTTTCCAATTTTCTGCTGAGCACACTTGGTCTCTGTTTCCAGGAAATTCACTAAACATATGATTTATTTTCCACTTTTAAAATAAATCACTAAAAATAGCTAAATGCATATTTTGCACTTTCTATCCTTGATCATGAGGCTGTTGTTCAAACAGACAAGGGGACACTACATGGTTTAAAATCAAGAAGGGGGTGTGTCAGGGTTGTATCCTTTCTCCACACTTATTCAATCTATATGCTGAGCAAATAATCCAAGAAGCTGGACTATATGAAGAAAAACGTGGTATCAGGATTGGAGGAAGAATCATTAACAACCTGAGATATGCAGACGATACAACTTTGCTTGCTGAAAGTGAGGATGACTTAAGGCACCTACTGATGAAGGTAGAAGAATACAGTCTGCAGTATGGATTACGTCTCAATATAAAGAAAAAAAAAATCCTCACAACTGCACCACTGAGCAGCATCACAATAAATGGAGAGAAGGTTGAGGTTGTCAAAGAATTCACGTTGCTTGGTTCTACAATTGATGCCAATGGAAGCAGCAGTTAGGACATTAGATGACGTGTAGCATTGGGAAAGTCAACTGCAAAGAAACTGTTTCAAGTGCTGAGGAGCAAGGATATCTCCTTGAGGACTAAGGTGTGCCTGACAGAAGCCATGATATTTCCAATCGCCTCGTATGCATGTGAGAGCTGAACAATGAATAAGGAAGGCCGAAGAAGAGTTGATGTTTTTGAGTCGTGGTGCTGGCAAAGAATGCTGAAAGTACCATGGACTGCTAAAAGAACTAACAGATCTGTCCTGGAGGAAGTGCAGCCAGAATGCTCCTTGGAAGCAAGAATGGCCAGACTTCGTCTCACCTATTTTGGTCATGTTGTCAGAAGGGACCATTCCCTGGAGAAGGATGTCATGCTTGGTAGGGTGGAGGGTCAGTGAAAGAGGGGGAAGCCTTCAACGAGATGGATTGACACGGTGGCTGTGATGATGGGCTCAAGTATAGCAGGGATTGTGGTGCTGGCGTGGGATCGGGCAGTGTTTCGTTCTACTGTGCATGGGGTCGCTATGAGTTGGAAACAACTCGATGGCACTTAACAACAACAACAACAATCCTTGATCTAGAAATAACATACCTTTTAAATGCCTTCTCAGATTGATTTTAACAGGGCCCAAAACACATATTGAACGTTGATGGGAAATTAGCAAAAGAACACACACACACACAAAAGACAGAAATGAACAGCTAATTGTCTACTTGGGATTCAGCATGGTATTCTGTGCAGGCAACACTTCAAACCAATTGGTGATACAAAGAAAAAAACTGATTAAAGCCAGAAGCCTTTTGAATCTTATTCCAAAATATGACCCTGTAAGATGTTTTTATGTTTTCCAAAGAGTCAATTGAAGTCTGCGATTGTCTTTCATATGTCTAAACACCAGTAAGAAAACTATTGCCTGTCATGAGAAAAAGGAAAAAAAGGAAAAAAAACAAGCACTGCCATCCAGTCAGACCCGACTCATAGTGACCCCTCCTTGGGTTTCCGAGGCAGTATCATTATGGAAGTAGATTGTCCCACCTTCCTTCAGGGAGGAAAAGGAAGCAAGGGATGAAATACAGAGAAACTCATGAATCCTACACTTACTAGGAAACAAGGAAAATTCTGTAGCAACAAAATTGTCTTGGGAAATCTAAGTTATCTAGAAATATGAAATTCACAGTATGCTGGATCTGACATGGTACAAAACTCACTTCCTATCAACTACCACTACAAACTGAATTTCATAAAGGAGAAAAAAGTTAATAAATTCTACAGCAGCATATTATAACCTTGGTAAGTAGATACCATTACTTACCTCACACAGACTACAGCTCAAATTTAGATTTAACATATATAAAAAGCAACTTATTCTCAGACTATTTCATCATCTATAAATCTAGGAAAATAATGTATAACTCCTACAGAGGTTTTGAGTAAATGAAAATGTACTGTTAAATGTTTATACTAGTTCCTGGCACAATGTAATCAATGCGTTGTAGCAATACTACTGGTTTTACATATCAGGAGGGAAGAAAAATGATTTTTTTAATCAAACAAAACCCACCAAAATAAATTAGAAGTTTTAGCTTGACAGACTCATTTGCTAAAAACAAGCTATGTATGTAAGAATGTATGGGCTGTCCCACAAATCTCCTCTACTAAAAATAGAGAATCAATTATTTTATTTTAAAAAGAACTGACAAACAAAAACTTTCTTCTGCTTTTTCAGAGCAAGATCTGTCCACCTATTTGAAAAGGCAAAAATTTCATAGATAACAAGTATATAATATAGTGATATGTAATCAGCATGGTATTATAAACAAAAATTATTAGTTTTAAGAGAATCCATTAATCACCTCATAACATGGATGAATTTGGAGAACATTATGCTGAGTAAAATAAGACAATCACAGAAAGATAAATACTGTATGAGTCTTTTATTGTAAAAAGTTAAGGAAAGGTTTAAACAGGGAAGGAAATTCACTTTGTTGGTTACTGGAAGTGGGAGGGAAGGGAAGGGAAATTTTCTGACTAGTTAAGAGTAATATGTTGTTTTGGGTGAAGGGAAAGGCAATATAACAAAAGTATATGGCCAGCACAATAACAATAGGGAAAAGAAGGACACAGAAATGTGCACAAAAAGTATAGGCAACAGAGGCAAATACTATTACATCCACAGTACTGCTCTACCAGTGGCAGCAAACACTAGGCTCTAAGTAAATGCATAGATAGGTGAGAAAATCAGGACTGTGTAGGTGAAGAGGAATATACCCAAGACCAAGGATAGATTTAGCTGAAGATAGTCTTACATATGTACTTGTGTTATGTGTTACAAAATTATACTATGTACATTACAGAAGTAACAAAGGACAAAGTTGGAGTACTCCTTAGAGACAACCAAACACCTTGAGGGAGAGAATCATTTGTCCTGTAGGCTTGGGACCATAGTCTTGGGGAACATCATGCTTAATTAGCACAACATAGTCCATAAAAGGGAGTTCTGGTAGCATAGTGCCTAAGGCACTTGACTGCTCACCAGAAGGATGGCGGTTCAAACCCACCAGCCGCTCCTCGGAAGGAAGGTTGGGCAATCCTACTTCCATAGCAATAATGCCTCAGAAACTCAAGGAGGGGTCGCTATGAGTCGGGGCCGACTCGACGGCACATAACAACAACAACAGTACATAAAAATCTTGTTCTACATCCTACTTTGGTGAGTAGTGACTGGGGTCTTAAAAGCTTTTGAGCAGCCATCTAAGATGCAACCACTGGTGTCCTCTAATCTGGAGCAAAAAAGAATGAAGAAAATCAAAATCATTTGGAGGCAATTAGTCCAAAGCCAGGAACCTGGACAGAGAAGCAGTCAGCCCCAGGGACAACTCAGGGACTCACAAAATAGCAGGGCAGAAGAGCAGGAGAAAGGGGATTAAAAGTCAGGAAGCCAGACAGAGGTACAGTCAGCCACAGGGACTCAGGTGGGGGTGATACGAGAGGTCGCAAACAGCAAGACAAACTTGTCTGTCGGGTTGTCCTACTGTGGTGACATGTAGACTTGAGTTTTGAGGCTGAGCCTCTGGTGTTTTAAAACCCAGCGAGATGCACCTGGTGCACAGGTAACAGCCCAGCTTATAGACTGAGACAGACTAGGAAGAAGGAAGAGGC